>NC_132788.1:89350291-89572791 GCF_048418805.1 Vulpes vulpes
AGACCCCTCACCTCAGGCCTCCAACAAGTAAACAAAGGGAGTGTGCCTGCACCAACCCTGCCAACCTGTGTACACAAGTCTAATGGGGCAAATCTTAACGAACATCACATTTTGTACCTTCTAGCTTTTCTTCCCAATGCTCTCTGACTCTTAGCTGGCAGACTGGGGCAAGGCCAGCTGCTTTGAGGGCTAGACTAGTGCCACTGTGCATGCTGGTGTCACACTGGCCAGCCAGGAGACAAAGAGCTTGCACTTGGACCCCAGATCCAAAGGAACATAATGCTTCCTTCACAGAGGAAGATCTCCTAACACAAGTCAGCTGGGTCGGGGTGCTGAGCACTGCCCTGGGGGTGCCAGGGTTATCAGAGTGCCGGGTTTCCTTATTTACACTGTGTGAATAGGTAACAGGCATCTGACCAGCAGACTACTCTGAGGGCCAAAGCCTGGCCTTCGTTTTCTGGACTTAACAGCATCTCCAAAGCTAAGGAGACTATGGTGATCATTCCCATCTCCCCAGAGAGGAGCTGATGCCTTACTGCTGGGTCCCAGTAACAATCGGGCCTCCAGGGTACAGAGCAACTGAAGACCTCAAGTTCTCTCCATCTCCTGTCTGGGCACACAACCCACCCCCATTCACAGCGGCACCCCACACACTGCTCCTCCTGCTACAGTTGGCTGTTCACCTGAGGCCAAGGCCACCATCTGCCCACATTCTTTGGACTTGATTCTGAACAGCTCCTCCCCTGCTTTTCTACAATTATCAATACTTACCTCTGAATCATTTCCACTGGCCTACACACTATCCTCCAGTTGGCCCATTCTGGTCCACTGTGATACATAAGATCACCTTACACCAGGGCAACAGGGGCTTAACATTTGGGGTCCTAGAACATATTGACAGTCTTGTCAACTCTCTTAAGAAGATCCCTCACATGCACACAATTGTGCTCAAGTCCTAAAGAACTTCTGGACTGAACGTACATACCCCTTATCCAGGCAGCAGGAGGCTTGCGCTGATGCAGGTGGCTGGAATCATAAGCTCGGACAAGGTGGCTGTGCTAGGGGGCTAGCAGAGGCAGAAAATGCCAGGATCTCTTTCTCCCCACATCTGATTCCTTACTTAGGGGCCTCCTATGTAATCAAATCACTGTCGAGTGAACGTGACTCAGTCCCCCATCCTCTCCCACCAAAGTCACTGTGCTGTCTGGGTAACCAGAAGATGAGACAGGGCTGCTGGCAGGGCGCCCATCCCTGTGCCCTCTTCTTTTGGCCAAAAGTGACAGGTTCTCCTGCCGCTGAATGCCAAAGCCAGGGCCCCTCAAGTGGAACCAGCAGTCCCCAGCACTCAGCCAGAGTCAACTCTATTTTTTTTATCCAGTCCTATTAGCTTGAAAAGACCAAGCAAGTCAGCCACATGCCATAATACCTATTATTCAGAAACAGGTCTGATTCAAATCGTAAATCATAAAGCAGACTAATGTGGGCATAGGTCCTGGGACTTTCAAGATTTCCAAGAATTCTGATTGTCAGTGCCCATCTCCTGTGGGCTCTTGGAAGCAGAGCTGGAACCTCTAGCCAGGATAGAGTGCACAGCCGTGGCATACGTAGTGGGGGTAATGTTTGTGGAACAGAAACGAGAAGCAGCCCAAATTTGGGTTCATTTTGCTGCCTGGAGTCTCTCTCATCTGCAGATATGAAGGAGCCCACACAAATCACCTGCTTTTGTGGTTTACCACGGCAGCCAGGTCACTCAGCAATTTCTGCCAGGGACTGTGTGGGCAGTCCTGGACCTAAGATATGACCCACAGTACCAGATTTTGGTAGATACCATATGACAGCTTTCTAACTAGCACAAGCCTTTCCAGAGGTCAAGTGGGGGCTTACAGGAAAACATTCACATTTGGCCACTCTACTCCAATCAAATACTCTGTGACAGGAAATACCCTGCATACCATCTGATGCCAAGAGGCTGCACTTATAGGCTCCCCCATTCATGCCTTTCTTCAATCCACCCATCCTTAAATAGTGGCCAGCAAGGAGCAAGCATTGTGTGAAATGCAGGAGACCCAGCCTGTGACCTCAAGCAGCTGCTCAGCAGCTACTAGAGAGACCCAGAGACGTACTGATAATGACATCGCCCAGTAAGCATCTAGTAGACACACAGGTGAAGGGAAGAACAGACTTTGGCTGAGCTGGTGGGGAGGATGTCATAGAGGAACCCACATTTCAGACAGGCCTTAGGCAATAACAAGGCAAAAGGAGGACTTCCAGATACAGAAACACGTGCCATGGAAAGGTCTAGCTTGTTAACAGCTGGGGTTAGGGAGCATAGAAGGAACAATAGGGGAAGCAACTGGAAACAAGAAAGAAGTGCAAATCGGCCAGGGTTTGGTAGAGGACTTTGAATATGAGACTAAGAAAATTCTAATGTTTTTGCCCCCTCAGGCAATAGGTGGCTGGTACCCGAGTTTCATTGTGGAAGATAAGCAGAGAGGGGATGGGGAAGATTTAACAGTCCAGCCAAAGGAGGGGCTAGAGAGGTCTGGATGAGATGGAGGTGGTCTGCATGTAATTACCAGGTGAGAAGGGGACCAGGAGAGCACCGGAGAAACCGTGATATCAAAGTCTGGCGGAGCCCAGAAGGACTGGTGCAAAGTTCTCACCAAGGAATGTTTAGTCTCAAGTATTATTTGGCATTAAAATAAATCACCTAAAATAGATGTGGTCACTGAAGAGCTGAAAAGACTATCAACTCTTCTTTCTAGGAGGTGGAGGATGTCCTCTAAAAAGATTGCTGAGGCTTTGTTAAGAGCTCTTACTCCTGCCAGGAGCCCTGGGGCACGGAATGCCACCCTAGGAGGCTGGTGGCACTGGATGCCAGTTTCCACTGTGTAGCAGCCCTGCATGGAAGTATGAGCACAGCACCAAAATACTCTCTTCTCTCCCCAAACCCAACTACCCTTTACTTTTCGCAAGCCCAAGTGGCCAGGATCATAAATTAGACATTTCTGAGGTAGAACCAAGATCAAAATGCAGACCTGGGAACAAAGTATGGCTCTTTGAGGGAAAAGCCTGTGGCCAAGGCAGCTAACCTGGCCTCAGATACATGCTGGACCAAGGCAGGTGACATCTGGAAGTACAAAGAGGGAGCTTCAACAAACAGGACGTGCTCTTTCTTCCTGCAGAAGCAGGAAGGTCCTTCTTCCTCACTCTCCCCTCCTTGGAGCAAAAGAATTCACGGGAGAAGTCCAGTGCTTTCCCTGGGAGTACTGGAGGGAAAAGCCAGGGAAGTGGGCTTATCCTACTTAAATCATGACCTCCCTTTTAAAAGCTTAGGATGGCACAGTCACTTTCAAGTCAAAAGCACGATCTAGAGTGTGCAAGGTCAATGCCAGATGGTGGCTTTTCCCTTAGGGAGCAGATATAACAACAGCCTTCTTGCTTTCTCCTAATTCTGCTCTTTGGCTTCTTGCCACCTTGCACTCTTGCCTAGAACCAATGCTCAGAAGAGGTCTTCCCAGGCAGTGAGCCTGCCTCCCCGACTCTGGGCTTCTTGCCTCTGCCTCTCCACCTCAGCCCTCCCTGCTTATGGAGGCAGGATGACCTGACCTGCCAAGTCCTTAAACCACTTCTTCCTAAATGTGTGCTCTTGGGAGGCCCTACCTCTCCAGCAGACTCTTGAATACAGAAGTCCCCATGGTCAGGTTTCCAAACCACACTCCCCTCCCCACCCGCCTGACTTCTTTTAACCCATTCTCCTCACAGTCCCTTCTTGTCCATCAGGAAGGGTCTTGTCAACTTCACTTTCTGTACCTGCATCCCAGAACAGCTGCAACCATATCTCTCCTGACATGCTGGCAAGTTTTCCTAGAAGGTGTGCCCCTCGTTGTGGATAACACTGCCCCATGGGGCCCTGTAACAAATTCCTTACAGAGACAAAGGCTTTCCTTGATGAGATCCATGGGCTAGGGGCTCCCCTACAGCCATCTCCTGGAAGATTCTTCCCTCACAGCCTCTACAGCCTGACTGCCCCTCTGATGAGCCAGGAGGGGCCTTGTCGACTTCTCAGGGAATGCCTACTCACTTGGGCTTGCTTTGTGAACCCAGAAAAGAAAAACAAGGAAAGTCAGGGAGCATTTTAAGGGCTTTGTTTCTTGGTGAACTGATTCTCTCTTACTCCTCAACATAAAGTCTATCTTCTTGGCTTCAGTGAATGCAGAGACAGGGCTCCTCAAGTACAGAGATGATCCTATTGCTGTTTTATGCTATGGAAATATCTTGCTGGGCAAAACGACAAAGTAGCACAATTTCTAGCAGAAATCACTCATTTTAATCACTCTGATTAATCAGTACTGATTAAAAAGTAGCTACTCATTTCCCTCCTGATATCACCAGTGTGATCACATGCCACCAAACCCTCCTCCCAGGTTTGATATCAGCGGTTTACTGGGCAGAGGGGTGTACGAGCCCTTTGGTGCTCTGGCCTGCTAGTGGGTGCGCGTTCACACACAGATACACACACGCTCTCTCTCATGCACACATGCCGTGGGCAGGTGTGTCTTCCCTTCAGCCCAGAGCAAGCTCTGAAGCACTTCAGAACTTAATCACCAGGCAAGGGAAGACATGGCAAGGAGATCTAGAAATGGTCCGTGGATACGTTCCATGTTGTCTCTTTTTTGATGTTCTTACTTGGCAACCTTTTTCATCAATCCAGACAAATATTGTTCAAAGAAGTAAAGGTGATAGGGAAGCAAACCAAAAATTTCAAAGGAAATTAAGATGAACTTGGAAAAGGAGGAGATGTTTATGTAGGTAGATATGGACAAGTCACAGTAAATAACATCTGGCCATGCGTAAGGTGCCAAATGTGACCCCACTGCAATCACCCCAAGTGATCACTTACAAGTGTCCTTTCTTTTTGGTCCACAAAGATCTGATAAAGATTGCATAAAGATTAATTCAAATTAAAGAAAGGAACAGTTTTGGATTAGAATTCCATGTAAATATGGAGTATGCGAAACCATCATATCATAATCCAAGTCTCAGTAAAACCAGTGTTGTCAGATGCCTTACGCACAGATGAACCAACAATAGGGTCCCCAGATCCTGTCACTGCCTCATACTGATGGTTGGGGGGCTTGCTAGCAAAAAGCTGAGGGTCAAATGTCCCACAGCTCAGTCAGGATTTGCTCCTCTGTCTACAGTTTTAGAATGAGGGGGCACCGTGACTTGACGATGATGGTGGTGGTGGTCACATAACAGTACTGATGTGTCCGCAGCATGTTACTACATGCCAGGCACTTTTCTAAGCATGGCACAGATAGTGATTCTTTACCCCTCACAACCACCTTGGGAAACAGGCTTGGTAGTGTCCTCATTTTACGGGTGAGGAAAGTGAAGCACAGAGCCTTTAAGGAGATCACTCTCGTTAGCAAATGGGGAGCGCGGATTTGGATCCAAGGTATGCTCTTTGATGTTGCTCTGTCAGCCTCTTGGACCACAGACATTGACAACTGTGGGACCTGGGACCGAGGCCACTCCCTCCCCAAAGGCAACCCGATACGCTGACTAGTCCAACAGCGTTTAAAAAGCTCAGGTCTTGTTTTGTCTTAAAGTCAGTGACATTTTTCTAAGTCAAATAAATGGTAAGAGATCTCCAATTGGTAGAACTTTCCATAAAAAGGTGAAAAAGAAGCTGTAGACCAAGAACAAATAAACCCAAAGTCTTTCTCCTGGAACCTAAGAGTAAAATCAAGGCTGAATTCTGTCTGATGGGTTGTTAGAACAGTTTGTCTAATGCTCGAGCAATGAGGCAGGTTTCTCTGAGACAGCACGATGTGCTATTCTAGAGACAGAAAACCCGGTTCAAAAGTCTCCATTCTACAAGTTCCCAACTCTGTCCCCCCTTCTTTTTCTCAGAATTATTTTTATGAGATTTTGTAGTTTTGTTTTCCCTTATATACACAGATGCCCTAATCAGATATTAACGTTCTCAGGTGATAACCCAGTTATTGGCCAGAACAATTCAGCATAACTCAGTAACACAAGACGAACAGGAAGTGTGTGCTTCTCTGGGGGTGATTCAGCAACGGCCTTTGAGAAGTGGGTTCAGAGACTCACCTTAGGTTTAAATGCGATGACTTTCAAAACCATCTCGACAGTGAACACCCCAGTGAAGACCATGTTCAGAATGTCCATGGCGTCATTGAACATCTTGGACTGCTCGTAGTGCTGCGGACGAAGACAGAGGCACAGTTCTCAGAGGCCTGGTCCAGCCAGCCTCACTAAAGGAGGCTCCCCAGTCCCCTGCTCCCTGCAGGCATCCACCCTCTGCTTGGACATGGAGGCAACCTCCAGTGGTTCCAACGGCACACGGTTAACTCACCACAAAGCACAGGGGGATCTTGACAGAATGAGGATGATTGGAAGATGAAGGGGAAAGACATCTATTTCCTCTGCTCAGGATGAAGGGAACCCACCCTTCCTCCCCGCAGGGTTTATATTCAGGGCCTTGACCCAGGTCCAAGGCAGAACCCACCCAAAATGTCTATGACTAAAGGCAGGATTTGGTTGGGGATAAATTTGATGCCATCCAGGTCCACATTCAAGAAAAGGTAGTATTATCTTGACCTCACACTTTTTCTCTACATCAACATGTGGCCCTTCTCATTCATCAAGACTTCTTAAATTAAAAAAAAAAAAAAACATGCCAGAGAACGTATCCCTGGTGGCTTTTAGACCCATTTTCCAGATAGCACTGGGAGTTGGGTTGATTTGCTTAACTTCTTAAAGTCAGTGCAGAGAATGGATCTAAACCTTGGCCTTTGCTTCTGTCCTACAGTAATATCTACTTGACAGTGTAACTGCTGGAAATGTTCACTGTTAACACCAACTTGGCCAACTGAAGGGAGTTACATGTCTTGCCCCCAGGGTACCAAGAAGTAGCTATAATGCAGGCCAAACTCTACTCCATAAACTGGAAGATTCCCCACCACCATTCTAAGCGCTCCGTGAAGGCAGGAGTGTGACTTATGTTTTGTTTTTCAACATTGGGTGTTTGCTCTGTGACAGGCCGAGTGCCTGATATGAAAATCTTATCTCTGACATAGGTATGATTGAGTTCCCATTTTGCCAAAGAAGAAAGCAAGGCTCAGAGGATTTAAGTTACCCTGTCAAGATTGGCCAGCGGGTCAGGAGTAAAGGCAGGATTGCAATACCTGTCTACCCTACTCCAGACAGACAAGACTTTAGTTCTTAAATGCTCCCTGGCCTCAGGAGGCCTACAGTAAGTGTTTATCGAGTCAGATCCCAGGTTGAGGCTCCATGAGAATGTTACTTAGGGTCACACCATACAGTCTCTTAAATAAAAGAACCATCTTAAACGCCTACCGTGAGAACTGTTAGCCAGATTGGGACTCTGGCCAAACTACAGCCCAGACTCATCAGAAAATCAAACCCATTCTCTTGTGAGGGGGTGGCATTCCACCCTCAGAATTTGGGGCAGGGGGCTGTGCAGAAGGCCCAGACGTGATCCCCACGGCTGTCTCCATTTTTACCTGCATGGCCAAGCAGAGTGTGTTGAGCATGATGAGGACAAACATCATGTATTCGAAAGGCGAGGAGTTCACCACGTACCAGAACTTGTACTGGTAGGGGTTTTTGGGGATGTATCTCCGCAAGGGACGTGCTTTCAAGGCGTATTCAACACACTGACGCTGCAACGGCAGAAAAGAGCAAGGAGGAGTCCTGAGCATATCCATGGGAGGAGGACACAGGTCTCATCTGCTCTGAATGCACATCCACTGTAAAGAGCTGTGAACCAGCGGAAGCCACGACAGCGACCCCCACCGTGACATGGGGGTCACGTGTAGCACCACACCACGTCACATCACTGGCCATACCAGCTCCGCCACCTCATCAGCTCCTCAAAGCAACCTGGGGTGTGGGTGAATGGAGCACCCAGTTTGCTTCCATTTTCCTCATTAAAGCAGAGGTCTAGCCTGGGCAGTGGCTTGCCTGAGGTCCTGTGGGCAGCAGAGGAGTGAGGCCTGATGCAGGCCTTGTCCCTGCCCTTCCTCTATGCCCATGCGTTATGCCTGCCCTTCTGCCCATGCCACCTCGAGGAAAGGAAGCCAGGTAACAAGAGGCACAGAAATCCTCCAGAACCCAAGGGCTGGGCTCACTCCCTGAGACTGGAGCCACACGAGACAGCTCAGTCAGACCATACTAACCACGTGAGTCTGCTAGTGAAGTAGCTGTGTGTTTACCTGGGACCTTCTGAAACTCAGGAGCTTGTCATGTTCATCTCAGAATCCCCAGGACATGGTAGTAATGATGGCCAGAGCACTGTCCTTCCCACTCATTCTGGGGCTGAGACTGGTCCAGAGGGAGCCTCCAACCCCTTTGGCTCAGGCTCAGCTTAAGGTGCCACTTGCTCCTAGATCCAGACCTACTCCCATTCTCTTGCTTTGACCTTGGCTTCTGACTTCAGACAGGTTCCCTCTGTCTAGGATCTGGCCCTGCTGTGACCTCACACACTGACTCCAGGGACCCCTAATTCAAATCTGTTCTGGACCTCAAGAGGTGACACAATGGTAGCTCTGGTTCTGCTACCTGGCCAGCCTGGCTTTGCCCTGCTATTCTTCCGTGGACTGGGAGGTAGGGATAACAGGGGATGAAGAAGAGCTGTGCCAGGCGTCCCGCTGACCGTCACTGACAGGATCTGAAGGGATGCTCTGACAGCTCAAAGCAACATCTTTCTACAAACCCAGCTGGTTTTGTCCTCACTTCCCCAGGGGGCACAGCTGCAGCCCAAGACAGACTACCTCATTACAGCCACTTCCCTCAGGAAGCCCAGGTTGGCAGATAATCCCTACTCCTTACATCATCATCAAACAGGGGTGCTATCGAACCAGGGCCCAGGGGGAACTTCCAGAGCATATTCTCCCTCTCACATCTGGAAGGGACCTCTAGCAGGGACTCCTGGGAGCCCTCAATCTAGAAAGAAGGGAGCAAGCCCAGAGAGGAGGAATTCTCCTGACTCCCTCACATCATCATGCAATCAGAGCAGAGGGCCCCCCCGCTGCTATTAGATTGGTTCGAACAAGACAGTAGCTAATGAGAGAGTGACACCAGTATAATCTTAGACTTAGCTTTAAAGTGAGTGACTCTCCCTGCAGTGGGATAGGACACTTCCTCCTAAATCAATGGTTCCCAAGCAGGAGACATTTGGCACTGTCTGGAGGACTCTTTGGGTTGTCAAGACTCAGGGCAGTGCATTGCTTATAGAATTGAGTGGGTAAAGGGCCAGGGATTCCACCCATCATCCTACAAAGTACACAAAGCTCAACAAAGAATTACCTAGCCTAAAATGTCAATAGCACTGAGGTTGAGGAGATCAGACACGATCCCCCCACTAAAGACTGTGGGAGGAGCAGTGGGTACTTCCCAGCCCCTGGCCACATCCCCCACCAAGATTCTGAGCCATCACTAGTGGGTCACAGCCACAGAAGGTGGCCTAAGTATTCTTTGACTTCTCATCCACAAAGTGGGGTGGATTTCAGAATTACAAGGTCTCCTCTGTGTCTGGAAAGCTCACTCTTCCCAGCAATAACTCAAACTGGCTGAGAGGGTGCTGTAAACAAGGCCTGAGCCCAAGGGACAGCCAGCGGGTGCATGCCCTTCTCTGTGCTTGGAGGAAACTGGCAAAAGACAAGCCACTACTCCTCTCTTGCTCAAGGGACAGAAGCCCAAACAGTGTGTGACTTTAACCTGATTTTTGTCCAGCTCACAGTTCTTATACTCTTTCTCTCCCTGCTCCTGAAATGTGACGATGACGAAGCCCACAAAGATGTTCATCATGAAGAAAGCCACGATGATGATGTAGATGATGAAGAAGATGGAGATCTCCACGCGGTAATTGTAGACGGGGCCGACATTCTCTCCATTTGAGTCGATGGCTTTATACAGTAACCTGGTGAACAGAAGATCCAGGTGAGCCCTATACCACCTGCTCAGCCCAAGTAGCCCAACTGTGCACCTCTTCTGACAGCCTCTGAGGGCCCTTCCTGTCTGACCCCTCCCGGAGAGCCTACCCACAGCCCCTGGAGAGAGAGAAACACACACACACACACACACACACACACACACACACACACACACACACTCGGATGTCTCCTCAGCATTAAGGCCCAGTTGGCCCAAAACCCAGAGGAGGGAACACCTGAGATACATTTGGTGATTGACATTTTGAGGGCTAAGAAACAAGAGATTTCATGGATATTCAACAATGCCCCCTTCTACTGACAGCAGAGAGGAAGGATATCACATGTAAGACACTGGTGGAACTGAAACCTGTACACATGCCAATGAAGATAATAAGCAAGCAACACAGGATTTCCAAAGAACTAAGAGAGGTTCCCCAAAGTGAAATATACGCAGAGATTAAATATAGGCTAAACAGAACTCTCAACAGGAGGGGGAGAGTTACTGTAACACCCCCAGGGTAAATTTATCCCCCCCACTGATGCAGATTCAGCTGCCAAGGAACCCATCCCATGGCGCGCTGTCCAGATGGACACTTACACATCCATCTGGAAAGGCAGACATTACAGTCATCCCCATCATTTGGGAGCTTAGAGAGGGATCTAAGCGACCAAAATCCCATTCCTTGGGGGCAGAGCCAGGAGATGAGCCCAGCTCCTCTGAGCACTAAGTCCCAAGTCTACTCATTTCCCGTCAGCTGCCACCCTGGTTTACTAAAGCACACTGTTGAAAACCCAAGACTGCAGCCATAGCCAGTGCCTCCCCAAAGTGAAGGGGCTTTACTCCTGCCTCTTTGCTCCCCAGCCCAATTCCCTAATGAACAAACTCCACCCAACTGTCCTATTACTCCACAGGATCTCCTTTAAATAACTCCAACTCTCCCATGCATCCAGAGAGTTCCGCCAACCCGAGAGAACCAACTCATCCACCTTCTGCAGTTCCTCTGGGCATGGCAACTTGACACTGGGGCCTCTTGAGGGATGTATGCTCGGGTGGCAGGGGCAGGATCTGGGGTGGGCATCAGAGCACAGAGCACCAAAGGTGCAAGAGACTTTCCTTTTGTATTTTCCCTTCTTTCTTCTTTGTGTGTGTGTGTGTGTGTGTGTGTGTGTGTGTGTTTTAGCTTTACTCATCAAAATCCCAGCCATTCTTCAGAACCCTACTCTGTGCATCTCTGACACAGTAGGCCCTCCTGTCTGATTGGACTATGTGATACTCTGACTAGGTTTGGTCCCCAAAGGGAGGAACATGTTGAGCCAAGCGTTTCTCCCACTGCTAACCCAGCACATCGCACGGAGCTGTACCAACAGCACGCTTCATGTGTGAGTGAGCGAGTGGGCCAGTGAAAGACGTGACGTGTCGGCAGCCATCTGTGTCCGGCACACAGGAGCACTAGGAATAGGTGTTCTCCATACTTACGCAGGCCAGCCCTCGAACGTGGAGACCGTGAACAGCGCCATCATAGCAGAAAGGACGTTGTCAAAGTTAAAATCGCTGTTTTGCCAGATTCTCTCCCGGACCACAGGGTTATCAACATCCCCATCCTTGTAGAGGATGAAAAGCCCCCTAGAGAGGAAAATAAGTGTGGGTTATCCTGGCTTGACATGAAATCAGTCCCAGCAGCCCCAAGCCCACGTACGGACACCATCATGCTCAGTCTGCCCGCCAGCGTGTTTGTCATCCTGTTGCCCTGCATTTAATCTACTCTAAGATTCCAATAATCATCGAGTACCTACTAAGGTTAAGTATCCTCCAGAGCCACTAAGCAGACATTCAGCATATGCCTGATAACAAATGAAACCTACAGAATAATAAATGCTCTAATGTATAAATGGGCTCAAAGCATATATGGAAGGATCAGAAGCTCTGGTCTGGAGAATTCCATAAGCTCTGAGGAACAAACAAGCCCAGGTATCCTCTCTTTATTTTTTAGATTTTATTTATTTATTCATGAGAGACAGAGAGAGAGAGAGAGGCAGAGAGACAGAGAGAAAGAGAGAGGCAGAGACACAGGCAGAGGGAGAAGCAGGCTCCATGCAGGAAACCCAACATGGGACTCGATCCAGGACCCTGGGATCATGACCTGAGCCAAAGGCAGATGCTCAACTACTGAGCCACCCAGGTACATGCCCCCCACCCCACCTGGGTATCCTCTTATCTATGTTTTGGTTGTTATCAAATTCCTTCTCTTTGTACTAACAATACTCCCAGTTTTCCTTGTTAAGATAATTCTATAATTTCTGGTACACAATATTTGTCATTGAATTTCATTTCAGGAAAGGGGCCAATGCCTTTATGTCACAGAGGGGGGACGGAAGGGGCTTAGGGAGAGAAGAGAAGGGGTCTTCTGTCTGTTCCCATGCTGCTCCATGGCAGGAGGCACCCCTGCCCCACAGCCTACATGGAGGGTGGCCCTGGTGGTACACAACCAGTCACCGTGCAGCTGGCACACTCTGACTTGCACCTTCTGTTGAAAAGAAACCCCAAACAATTGTGAGCAGTGCCAGCAGCCAGACCTCAGTGGCGCCATACCCAAGGAATAGAGAAACACGGACTACATGGTCTTACAACTCTGGACAGTGGTTCCATGCCTTGCCTCACATTCTTCTGGACATCTTGGGATAAGAGACACAGGTGTTTCCCACCTTGTCTCTCTTCTGTCCATTCTTGTGAAGAAAAATATGCCCAAATGTGGGTGTTGGGAGTATGGGGAGAAAGGTAGTCTGGAGAACCTGTCAGTAGGGGCTAGCCAGCTCTGGAATGCCAGAGAGTTGAGCTTTGAGTTCTGGTTTGGGAAAAAATTCTCCAAGCGGCTGGAAGGAGGGGCTCTCTGGGGCATTTCATAATTGTTATTTTAGGTTTTAGGGCACTCCTTCTCCCCATTTAGAGAATCTATGGCAAACACCAAAAGCCATCTCTCCATTCTTTTGGGGGTGATGAAGGTTTGGAACTAGATCGAGGCCATGCTTGTATCACAGTTTGATTGTACTAAATGTCACCAAATTGCAGTTTAAAATGATTAATTTCATGATATGTGAATGTCATCTCAAATGAAACCACCCCCCCCCCATCTCTCCAGCCACGAGCTGAGCACACAAGCCTCTTGCAGTCCATGATGAAAACTTGTGAAATGTGAGCATAGTCAGATCCTTGAAATTTTCTATTCTTCCTCATTCATTCCCCACTCTCACATTCAGGACACTCACCTGCACTCTTCGGGGTTACTTTTGGCTTCATCTGTACAGCGATAGAACTTTCCCTACATATAAAACAGACGGGCAGTCAAATGCAGGCTCCCTGCAAAGTGATCAGCTGGGCTTCATGCCAGAAGGCACATTCCCCGTACCTTGAACAACTGTACTCCGATGCAGGCAAACATGAACTGGAGAAGGGTGGTGACAATCATGATGTTGCCAATGGTCCGGATGGCCACGAAGACACATTGGACCACATGCTGGGGAGAGAGGAGCGTTATCTGCCTCTGTTGTTTGAGTCTCGGGGTGAGCTAATACTAGCCAAGGTTTTCTACGTTTATGAGCATTTTTATATGATTTTCCAACTTTGCATTCCCTTGCACTGGTTTTTCAGGTAGTTATCTGTGGGGAGACCCCTGGTGCATCGTGGTCACCAGGGAGAAGCACCCCTATAGACCAGCCTCTTCCTTGGTTTCCTCCAAAATGGTTTAGTCCAAAGAAACACTATAGGGCACAGCACTGCCTGGCACACAAGTCCACAGGGACCCCTGCCCCCCCATAGATGGACTCCGGAAAATGCAAAACCTCTGACCTTTTACACAGCCTGCATGAAAATAGATTTAAAAACCAAAATAAACCCGAGAAAATATTAATAATTTTAAAAATATACAGTAATCATGTTAAGAAAAATAAATTAACAAAGATAAAATATACTTTCAGCACTTGCCAGAGGCAGTGTCACTGGTTAGAAATGCAATTTCCAAACGTATAACCTTGTAAAACCTATCAAGCCTCAGCCCACCTCTGGCCCCAACCAAAGTAGCTTGGCCCAGAGGGCAGACGCCCAAACCTTAAGTCCTTTTGCTCTGTTTATTGCCCTGAGTGGCCGCAGGACCCTTAAGACCCTCAGAATCTTCACAACGGAGATGGCACTGGATCTAAGGAAAGAGCAAAGAATGAAGGCAGGGTGTATTACAGTCAGATAAAATACTTTGAAATTATTGCAGGTGGTCTTCACTGTAGGACGACTGCCCACGTGGAGCTGAGCTCACCTCCCACTGTGACACACACATACACAGACACACACACTCTCTCACACATGGGTCTTTCTCTGTCCTGTACACACTCCACAGCCCATCCTGGGCCAGGCCCATAGGCATTCACAGATGGAAAAGGGGCAGCTTATTTCAGATATATTTCAAAAGAAGAAACCAGTCTAGACTCCATTCCAGCCCTTACTTGTGTGTCATGATTTAGGAATTTGCTTTGTTGTTTTCACTCTATGTAAATGCTAGGCAGTCCTTGGCTTTTAGGCTGTGGTCTTGTTTGGTGGGTTTTGCTTTCTAAGTAGGGAGACCTGGTCTATGCTGGGCTTCTCCAGCCTCCTACTTCAATGTTGGGTGGCAGAGACCCCATCAGCACCTGTGTGGTGGAGCTGACAATGGAGAGGATGCAGGATGCACTGCCAGGAGAGCACATCCTAGAGGAGCCTGGGAGGTGGTAGCCAGGTGAGTCCCAGGGAGAGGGGCAGGTTAGCTAGAAAAGGGGGAAGGGGCTCCAGGCAGAGGGAGCTGCACTAGAAAGGCCCCAAGTGGGAGAACACAGCTGATGGGGCCCTGCAGGTGGCTGGAACACATGCTTGGAAGGCAGTGACAAGGGCTGCAGGGAGAAGGTAGGTGCAGCTGGGAATTTCTGGAAGCTACAAAGATGCTGTGAGAATGTCCCCTCCAGCTGTAACTCCTGGCTCCCTCCCCCTGGGCAGTGGTAGGAGGTGAGGACTGTCTCAGGTATGGGTCTTTAATTTCCTGAGGGGGATGCAGCCTCTCCATTGAACTTAGGCTCAGAGGTCATAGGTGAGCACCTGTTCTCATATGGGGTACTGATGGCCATCATCTGAGCATAGGTACCTCTAATCAGCAGAAAAAGGGCATCTGGGTGACTCAGTGGTTGAGCATCCTGGGGTCTTGGGCTTGAGTCCCACATTCAGCTCCCCCTGGGGAGCCTGCTTCTCCCTCTGCCTATGTCTCTGCCTTTCTGTGTGTCTCTCATGAATAAATAAAGAAAATCTTTTAAAAAAAATCAGCAGGGAAGCATGGCCACTGTGGGATGCTCCCACTGGAGCCTCTGCCCCAGACCTCTGGGTCAAATAGGCAGGCAGTGTGCTGCTGGGGCATCTGTAAAGGCCATGGAAAGGCCCTAGGGCCCTAACTTATAGCATCTGCCCCTCCTAGCTGAAAATTGTAGAAGCCAAGAGGAAGGGGTCATGGCAGCTGACATATCCTGGAGATTGAGGAAGAAGCCTTCAATATCCAAGCTGAAAGGGCCCCCAGAGGCCCTCTCCTACCTTGTATGAGAACTAAGGTCCTCGAGGGACCCAAGCTAGAATCTGACTTCCCCCTCTCTCATCAAGACTTCTCTGTTGAAAGCAAATATCACACAGAATAAGAATTCCAACTTGGCAGGGGGCATGGAGAGAAGCAGGAGAAAGCATGAACTGTCCCAATGCTTTCCAGCATACAAATCAAGCTTTCCCAGGTAACTTTATGTAATTGTTAAAATAATGCCAGGCCTTTATGACTTACATTAAAATTCCTCACATAAACCACCCTACCCAACAGTCTTCTGCTCACACTCCCACACTCACCCCAGAATACTTACTGAATCCCAAATGATACCAGTGACACCCCAACAACCAGCATATCCAGCAGATTGAAGTAGTTTCTGCAGAAAGCCCCTTTGTGGAGGAAAGCTCCAAAAGTCGCCATCTAGAAACAGAAGCATGAGTGATTTATGGATTTTTTTTTTTCCTCTCAGAAGAAACAAAACCTGGGCTCTTTACAAGACCTTGAGAAAAGTATGACTTTATTAACAAGCATGCATTAGGAAGCCAGAAATGTAAACCAACAGGGCTGAGCAACCAAATATTTGTTCAAAGATGGAAAAGGGAAGGTTATTTCAGATATATTTCAAAAGAAGAGACCAGTCTAGACTCCATTCCAGCGATGACAAACCGCACGTAGGAATCCAGCATGGGCAGGTCCAAAGAGCCTGTCCCAGAAGGGTTTCCACATGGCCCTGCTCATCAGGATGTCATAGCTGCACAGATAACTTGGCTGCCCCACAACATGCCAGCTCTGGCCCCTGAGGCCCCAGGAAAGCCTTTGTCACCCCAGCATGTCTTCCCAGTGGGGCTGGCAAAAGCACTGGAGCCCAGTGCTCACAGGCTCTGTTTAGAGAGACTTGCGTCGCTTTACCGGGTGGGCCCTTGCCTGCTGCTAATGGCACTCAGCGAGACCCAGTTTAAATGGCACCTCCAAGTCCAGTGATTCGATCATGTGCAAGGTGTGGTTGGGAAGCTTGCACAGGCCTCTCCCCTAGGCAGTCACCCAGCTCTGGAATCATATGCCACATGCACCAGGCACCCACACCACGGGTGCTCCAGAGAGGTGCCTACTGGCAATGCAAAAGTTTATTGAGGAAGTTTCCAGAGTGAAAACAGTAAAGTACATAGAGTTCACTGTGCATTTAAAAAAAGAAAAAAAGTTGAAGGCTCAGGTGAGTCCAGAATAGGAGAGCTAAAGTCGGGAAGCTGTTACACTGAACCGTATGAAATTGCCAACACGCCATTGTTCTTGGCCTATAAAAATGGCAATTTTTATTTTTCGATACGGTTCAACTAAATCGTCACATAGCCTCCCGGGCCTTCCCACGGCTAGCAGGAACCACCACTGCAGAAGCTAGATGCTCTTTGACAAATCTCCATTCTCTGAATCTTTCTGGCTTTAAGTTTTGTTTTCCACACCCTCTAACACATCTTTAAAATGAAGAATAACTTGGAAGATTGTAAGCCACTGAGGCAAATATCCAGAAATTTAAAAGCATTAATTTTTTTTATTTCTTTTAAATAACCCTGTATCTCATTTGCCCCCGTGCCCAAAAATAACTATCTTCATTTAACAACTAAAAAATATGGGAAGTAAAATAAAACCTCGATGAACCAGGCTAACAGATTAAGTGGAGCATGTCCCCCATTCAGTTTGAGGAAACTTAAAAAAAAAAAAAAAAAAAAAAGGCAGCTCAGGGAATCAAATAGAGGCAGGGTGAGTGTCCTTGACCTCTAACCCCTGTGTATTATGTGTCTGTGCTCCTCACCATAGTGACGCTGTTAGAATTGCTAACCTGGTACGGTTCTCACTGAGAACTGTCAGCCACAGTTACTGGCTTCAAGGCAGGAAAGTAAATATGAATTTTTAGACTTTTAACAAAAGTTTAAACAGAGGTTGGTTGGTTTTGTGCTGATGTTATCATTAAACAAAAATAAAAGAAAGTAACTCGAAGTACCCCATTCCCCAACAAAGTTCATCGAGGTTTCATTTTATAAAAGGTTTTATAAAGAGCCCAAGTTTCACAGGAGTCTAACATAAAATGCATTTTTCCCCCTGAGATGCACACATAAAAACTCAAAATGGTTTAAAAGAAAATTGTAGTGAAAATTTCCCAGCTTGTCTTCACACTAGCAGATGATTGCTCTGACCATTGTCAAGGGTCACGCTGTCCTGGGACTGCAATGACCCATGCTACTTCGTGAGACAGGGGGCTTCTCGGCTGTCTGCTGTGGGTCTTCGGACCTCTGAGTGCACAGGGAATGAGCTCGTCCCAGGTGGCCTTCACAGTCAGTCCACAAACCACATGCAGTAATGGCAACTGTGAGCTCATGCATGGGCAGTACATTTAGGGTGCCCCGTCCAAAGGGTGCCCTTTTTGTTTGCATAAATGTAAGCCCATCCATCAAAACAGATACAAAATATCTCAACGCAAATAAGACCCGGGCTATCTTGCAAATCCCATTGCAAGAAAATAGTGTGTTACTATTTCAGGCCACTGAAAACAGTTCAATCAAAGAAATGAAGAGAGATACATTCCCTTCATAGGATAAGTGCTTTTCCTCTGACTTTGAGGTCAGGAAAGGTGGAAGAAGGTTCACACAAAGTGATGTATCTGTTATCAGATGACAAATTTCAGAGGTTATGTTTAAAGAGGAGCAAAATATTTCCAGTCACTATTATGAAGCCAAAGTTGCTCCTACATGCACTTAAAGGTTAAAAAGAAACAGCAAAAACAAGTTGAATGATTACAGGAAAAAAAATCCTTTGGTTAAAAAAATAAATAAAAGCGTAGCTTGATCACAGAAGGCAAAAAATAAATATAGTCAAAAGCACTTCACGCTTCTTTGCCGTGTGTCACACAGGAGCGGGCCCCTTAGACACACTGCTGTGGAACCTGTTACCTTCAAAACGATCTCAAATGCAAAAGTACCAGTGAAGACATAATCTGCATAACCTAGCATCTGGAAGGTAAACAAAGAATTGGAACTATTATTGCTACAGCTGCTTTAGAGTATATGAGGATCAATGAAAAAGCCATTACCTTTAACAGGATTTCAACAGTAAAGATGGCTGTGAAAGCATAGTCAAAGTAACCCAGTATCTGCAAGGTACAACATGTTGGACATAAGAAACAGGCATCCGGACAGACTGACAGCTGCACGCCCCCAGGCAGGACCCCTGCATGCAGTCAGACACCCGTTCTCCAGGGATAGGCCCGCCACTCTGGGGGCAGGTGCGCCCACCTGGCCGCTTGCAGCTCCTCTTTGCGACCAACAAAGAGCATCTGGGGACTTACCTCCTTCAACCACTCATGTGGGCTCTCTTCCCTGTCTCCTGTCACGGATGGACAGAGGTTCATTTCTACAAGCGCTTTATTAATAACCTTTGCTCATCGGAGCACCGCATTGACAAACTGGTGACAACAGACAGACTGGAGGCTTATATCCATTTTGGATTTTTAACAGTTTTTGGCTGAATGAAATAGGTTGTCATCTAGCTTAGCTTCGGATAGGTGGGGAAATGTAAATAAAGGTGTAAATGGCATCCAGTGGGGCCAAAAGCTTCCACATGCCCCTTCCAATTCCAGCCCGTGTCATCAGGGAGTAAATACCCTTTCTTCACTGGGGTGCAGGGCTGGAGAAGTCCTCAGGGAAGAGTCTTACTTTGCAAGTGAACTTGTATTTTTACTTATAAAGTAACTTGTAAAACTTTTGGCCTCTGCTCCATATATAACACTGCTCTCCCCCAGCACTGGGATCTTGTTTGGTTTTTACTTAGCTGGGCACACTCAAAGAACAGACTGACCTGGCCTTTGAATTATTAGTCCAGGCTATTTTATCAGTATTCCTGAAAATGCCATCTACTCCCCCACTGAGTCCTGCTCAGAGAACTCTTCCTGGGTTTCTGCATCTTCTCAGAGCTACTGGGTGGGCAGGTGAGTGGTGCAGGGGGTTTGTGGGGGGGTGGCAAAAATCTGACTGCTCAACTAAGGATGCTCACAGGGGACCCTCAACCACAAAGATGGCAGCCAAGACTGCCACTTACAGAGGGCTTCTTGGCTGCTGTTCTTTTTCACAGTTATGCTCTATGGCTTTGAAAGAACTGAAGAGATCAGAGCTAAAGAGACTGTGGAGACCCCTCAGACCAACCCCCTTCAGGTAACAGATGAGGATGCTGGGAAAGGGTCAGGGGGCAGCTACTCAAGCCACACAGCTGGTCACAGCATGGCTGGGCAAGGAATGAGGTCTGCAAAATGCTAGTTGAGAACCCCTCAAGGATGGGATCCAGCCCAGGGGAGCCCTTTACTGCTCCACTACAGTCAGGGAGGGCTCCTGCTACAAAGGCCAACTGTCCTCAGCTGAAGTTCTCCAGAGGGTAGTCATTGTCCAAACCATTTCTGTTTTGAGATTTATAGATCTTGATGGAAACCTCTTGTAAATTTGTATTGCTAGCCAGGCAATGAAAGGTATTTCCAGTACACTGCAAACCCCTGCCCCTTCCCCCATACTAGGTCACAGAAGGATCGTTCATGTTGAAAAGCACCCATGTAGTCAAGGCAGACACCACTGCCCACATACCAACAACCCAACTTGGTGCTGAAGGTCAAAGCTCTCAGATTCAAGTTATTCTTTATTCCATTTACTCCTTGTTTACTAATAACTCAGCTAAGGTAAAAACAACAACAACAAAACCTCTGCTTGAGTCCACTTACAGGGGGTATCTAAAGTAGTCAAACCCTTAGACAGAAGGTAGAGTGGATATTGCTAGGGGCCAGGGAAGAGAGAAATGGGAAGATGTTCAACAGGTATAAAGTATCAGACATGCAAGATGAGTAAGTTTTGGAGATCTGCTGCACAACACAGTGTCTACCATTAAGAATGCTGGCTCGTACACTTAATTTATCAAGAGAGTAGATCTCATGTTAAGCATTCTCACCACAATCAACACTGTAGTATTTGACAAGCAATACACGTACGTGTACACACACACACACACACACACACACACACACATCTGTTTAAAAAGAACAATAACGTTGTTGGAAAGAGCAGCCGGGAAATAAACTCATGGGGAAGTAATCAAAATAAAAAATAAGAACATGAGGCCCCATGTCAATTAACTCCTTGTCAATCTGTGTTCTAGACTAGCTCCTGACCTAGTCTGTCAATAATGGTATTTTTTTTTCCAAACAGCTTCTTCCTCTTGTGCTTCCTTTCTGTGATGGAGCTCAATGACACCGAGGTCTTCACTCCGTTTGAACATTTAGATAGAGACGGTCTCAGAACCTCTAACGCAAGCCCTGATCTGTGAGTGCAGATTAAGACACGTGCATGGCCTTTGTCTTTACATCTACACCAATATGTGCCTTAGGAAGGAAGTTCTTTAACATCTGCATAGCAGAGCGCCCATGTTTTATCAGTCTGATAGATCAGGTCTGCCAGGCTTCAAACCAAAAGCACTGGAAATGAAAAGACACAGCACAAGGCTTGACAGTCCCAACCCAAATCCTGGGACACTGATCTGGTGATTTGTCTGAATCCTCAAATCTCTCAAAATCTGAGGTACCCAGAGAGGTACTAACCAGGCAGCAATGCTGAACGGCCGCGCATGCACACTTGCAGGCCTCCCTCCTCTGGGTTTCCTTGATCATCACCTGAAATTGTACTATAGTATCAAGGCCAGAGGAATCAACAGACTGCCGGTGTTCTGAAGTGGTGATGTCACCTTTGGGTTGGTCTTTGTTCTCAATGCTGAATGAGCTGAACTGTTAGGATGGGGCTGCTTAGAGGCAAGAACTATTTGAGAAACTAGTTTCTGTATAGCACAGATGCAGTGGAAGCGTGCTCTCCCTAAAGTACAAAACTGATAACAGAAACCTTAACTGTCGACTTGTTTTCTTTGTAAAACCCCTCCCTGGCCCCACCAAAACATAGTTCTTCCTCTCCACTGCACCACTCAGTTCCACACACCATGGCCCCCCTGCCACTTGTGTTTCCCCCAATAATGAAACCAAGTTGCTCTGTGAATTTCAGCCTATGTCCCTAAATGAGAGCTTCTGGGCACGTGACATACCTGATTCCACTCCTAATTTCTCTCCTGCTGGATGCTACCAAGTGGGCAGAAACCTCAAAATAGGGGTAGATGTGAATTTGACCAGGGAGGCGAAAAGAGGGACCAGGGCGTTGGCAGCAAGGAACGAAGAGGAGAAGAGGGCCCCTGAAGGCACTTTAAGTTACTGCAGAGTATTTAAAATGAAGTGTAGTGGACGGGATTCAAAACAGGTTTGTCGTGATGAGACAAATCCCCCCGCCTGGCACTCACATCCCGAAATACCAGATGCCTCCAGGTGCATGAGAGGCCTCCTCTACCCTTTAGCCCTGCCTGAGTGACTGGTGCTCGTCCCAGTGGAAGACCCGCCCACCTGTCCCTGCTCTGTGGCTTACAGTGTTCCGGAAGGAGTGGCTGCGGATGGGGTCCTCGGCGGCAAGGGCGGCACTACTCAGCATGATGAAGACGAGGATGAGGTTGGTGAAGATGTGGTGGTTGATTAGCTTGTGGCAGCCCACGCGGATCCTGTGGGGAAAGCCGCTGCATGGACACAGCCCTGGGCAGGGCCAGGGCCTTCTGCATGCTGGGGCTACTTGTGGTGACACGTCAGGCAGAGGACAGCTGTCTGCCGTGCTACCCATGCTCGCACCTGGCCAACCAGAGCCACCTGACTGTGAGCCCCTGTAAAGTCCCAGAAGGCAGACCCCAAAGGCCCACAGTGCCGCAGCTCTGTGTGTGGGCTCCATAGACATCATTCATCAAGTCCTTAAAAGTGGGTATTATTGTCCTGCTCCAAGTGGAGAAACTGAGGCTTAAGCATTTGAAATGTGTTAAGGTGATGCAGCTAGTAAGGATTGAGGGAGATTTCCAATCCAGCAGGATGGTAACAGTTTCCCACTAGGACATGAAGCCCAGTGGCTTCCTTTCCCTGCCTTAGGAAGGAATCTGAGCTCAGAGCTCATTGCAACAGCTCACAAGAATGAGAGCAATGCGTGAAGGGGATCCAGGGGTACAAACTTCCAGTTATAAAATAAACAAATCACGGGGATGAAAAGTACAGCATAGGGAATATCATCAATAATATTGTAATAATGTTATCGTTGTGAGCACTGCACAATGTACAGACTTGTCAAATCACTATGCTGTGTGCCTGAAACCAATAGGCTATTGTATGTCACCTAGACTTCAATTAAGAATTAAAACTTAAAAAGGAGACTAACTCCTTTTTTTACACTGCAGCCTGGCTGTATGAAAATGTAGTAGACGGGCTGGTAAAATCTCCTGTTATATGGAGATTCCGTCATAAGTGCTTTTTGTTTTTGTTTTTAAACTTTGGAGTCAACCCACAAGCACACCTAAGAAAGTGGAGTGAAAGTTGCATCATGCAAGAATTGTATAGGGATCTTATGAACCATGTGACAGAGTCTTCAGAGTCCTGTTGCCCCTGAGATCCCAAGGGCTAATTATGCCAGACTACCCTTAACCTCAACATTTGATTTTAGAATTGAAAGATTTAATTTTTAGCCTACAGAATACATGCATATTTTCCCTTGAAAATATTTTCCTTTTTCACTTTCAAAACTAGAGTCAAGTTTATGAGAAATCTCCCTTTTGGGGCTGCTTCATGCTGGGATGTGCCCTGGGAGGGCTTGCAAGCTGTTAGCAGGTGAGTCTGGGGAAATGATCCAAAGCAGTGAGTGCAGGAGTGTTCACAGCTTTGGGGGGACGTCAATCCATTCCTTCAATATATGTGGACCCAGCGAGCTGTAGGTGTCAGTAACATCAGCTCAGTATCTTTTTTTAAAGAGACACCCAGGGGTGCCTGGGTGACTCAGTTAGTTAAGCATCTGCTTTTGGCTCAGATTTTGACCTCAGGGTCCTGGGACTGAGCCCAGAGTCAGGCTAGGGAGACTCAGTGGGGAGTCTTTCTCCTTCTGCCCTCCCTCTGGCTCATGCCCTCTAATAAGTAAATAAAATCTTTAAAAAATTTTTAAAAATAAAAAGATACTCAAACTCTCAACAGTGATGAGCTATAAAAACTATTATCAAATCCTCAAGTTACTAAGGACTACAGCCTTGCTTCCCACCTATGTCTCCCTGGGGACTGTGAATTCCACAGCGTCCTTCTCTGGCAGTCAAGAAACGCTTCTATAATTCTAGAAACCTTTCCAGGAGCTTTTCATTCCCCCTGGTATGCCATCTGTCTCAGATGATTTAAAACCTAGAAACCAGCTAGTAAATAAATGTCATCCTCTTGCAGTACTTGTAAGTACCGTGCTCCTGGTGAGTACCATATCAATTTAACACGAGAAATGCTATTTTAAACAGGATATCATAGGGCTGAATTGAATAGCTACCACCTATAAAATATCAGTGAACAATATCACTTCATCGCCATAAAACCCAGTAGGGAACAGGTGACAAACTAAACTGGATCTCAAAATGAAGATGCTATGTGGAACTTGGTCACAAAATTCTCATCCTCAGAGCATCTCAACAAAAGGGCCCGCTCATGAAGAAAGGGTCCTCTGGATGGAAAACACAGGTGACAACCGTGGACACCTGAGCCATGGGCTCTGACTAGTACAGGGGCTAAGGGGGAGGAGAGTCTGGGATGGCACCTCTCCTCGGAGCCAGTCATACTCCTAACAGCACCTCCATCCAGGAATGGGACAGCCAGGAAGAGACTGGGACAGAGGAAAAAGGCAGGCTGGGGCAAGAGAGGGGTCAGAAAGGACTCAGGGACTCCAATGCAAAGGCACAGAGAAGGGCTGTGAACCACCCTCCTTTACCCCATCTGCAGCATCCCCTCGAGCAATCTGGAGGGTGACAGGTGAGACACAGCAGCAATGAAATCAGAAACTGAGTATTTACGGGTTGGTCTTGCTCAGAATGAAGAATGCACTTCCTTCGGGGATGGGGGCGATTTTCTCCTTCATGTTCAACTCTGAGATTCTGCGAGGACGGGGGCCAGCAGGAACCTCAGGTTCATCCTCTTCCTCCTCCTCTTCCTCTTCCCCTACTGTAAATGAGACACTTTTTTTTATAGGCACGAAATAACACGATTGCATTTGGGTTTGAATTATTGTTCGCAATTTCATATAGAGAGCAAACTTTCACATCTATTAGCTTACATTAATGAAAACCCTTCCGAATATGGACTGAGTTCCTGTGAAGGGCTGAGAAGCGTGCCTGTCTGTGAGTGTGTGCAGTACTGGAAAGAAGGTTCCCAGCAGTTCCAGATCTAAGCACAGGGAGAGGGTACTGGCAGTGGGATTCTCACTGCTATAACTCCCAGTACCCAGCTGTTTCCCCAGTAGCCTTGATCAGCTTCACCCTGAAAAACTGTGCATGAGACTTCAAGCCACACACAACCATTCCTACCCCCTGACCCCCCTCCCCCACAGTCTCTGCTACATCAGCCAATAAAGGCACCAGCAAATGTGAAAGGGTCAGGTGAGCAGTAATAACAGTAGGAATGTCTGGTTGCCTCCTAGAAAGATTTTTCAGGACAAGTGGGGCTTGCCTTGATCCACTCACACTTTCTCTCCCCACAACCTGGATTTTGGATTATGTAAGCTACCCGGGTGACCAAGAGAAAAAAAGCAAGGCTAACTGCTCCACAAGGGGACTGGCCCCGTGGCCTCAGCAGCCTCCCCATCCACCATCACCCCAGCTGGGCTGGCCAGCCACAGATTGAGCCTCTGATCACTGAGTGGTAGCAAAGCTATATCACACATGAACTGAAAGCCTGTCACTGGCCTCAGTGACACCTGTCACCATACCTGGCACATCACAAGGTGGGTAGGGGTCCTTGTCTTCATCCTCTTCTCGGTAGTCATCAATTGTAACCTAGGATGACAGAGAGGTCTTGAGAGGAGGGGAGACTCTGACTTCAGTGCACTGCAGAGGACCAAAGTATAGACTCAGCCCTGCCATTCAGTACAGGGATAGAAGCTCTGTTGCACATAAGTGCATGCATGCCTATGGACAGGTGTCCCCAGTGATGGTTCTGCTTAAGACATAGCTCTGGGGGCAGATGAGGAGAAAGTGGGTCTAACTCCTTCCCAGCCATGGCTAGCCAGCACCAGCCATGCCTCTCTCTACCCAACAGCGTCCCACATGCTGTATGGTAACTGCACAGCAGATTCATGTCTCCCTGCTAGAATGGGATGCACACAGGACCTCATCGGTCTTGTTCATTGCTGATCCTCAGTATCTGCCACACAGTAACCACTCTAAGTATTTACTGACTTAAGGAACAGACAAATGAAAAATCCAGAGCTTTCCTGAGTGGGATGAAGTTTGACAGCATAGCCCTGTGCACCTCCAATTCCAAGATTTCTTCTGGAGGCAGACATCTATTAACAATCCTCTTCTTGAACCCCCACCGAGAAGATACTAACACGTCAGGTCTCACGACACAATTTCAATAAAGAAAAAATAAGTGGTCCCCCAGTCAGATACATGTCATACTGGTTATTTGGTGAAACACTGATTAATAACCAGCTAGCCGCTTAAATTCATCCAGAGTCCCCCTGAGAAGCCAGCGTCTACAATGGTGTGCCACACTCTCACACCAAGTATCACACAGAATACTTCTCATGGTGTAAATGGTACTCTAATGACAGTATGAACAGATTCATTTATAAACAAAAAGGAGAGAATTACTTCAGGATATATACCTTATTGTCACTGTTGGCTATCTGGTTGACTTCTGGTTTGTTGTTCTTTTTATTTTCCAGGCTCTCTTTTCTACAGGGAAAAAGAACACGAGAAACCAAATAGCCATATTTCTATGCATAAAAATGCTAATCCAGATTCTGAATCAACAGTGGCCTGATGAAGGACAGAATTTAATTGGAAAAAACTGTAACAGTAAGAACATAGCACAACTCACACTCAGAGCTTCCCATTCACCATGGTGTACTGGCTTCATTACATAGATCATCTCATTAAAATTCTCATGCAAGAGCTCATCAGCATTGAAGGCATCATTTATTTTATGACACCAAAATTAACCACAGAGGTTCTATAAACATGAGACCATGTGACTCCTACTCTCGGCTTTGAGGGAAGGAGAGCCCAGGGCCTGGGTTCTGACTGAAATTCCATCCATGGATGCAAACAGGGTTACCTGGCAATCTTTTTCCTCTCCTTCTCTTCAGCTTCCTCTTTCTGGGCAGTATTCAAACTTTCAGCATCAGCAAGATTGTCTACAGCGATGGCCAAGAAGACATTCAGTAGGATATCTAGTTTGAACATTTTAAGGGAACAACACAATTTATAAACACTACTACTTGTGATCCACAATGGCAACGTCACCCTCCTCTGTGCTCTGGAAGGCTGGTAACAGGTGACTGTCCCCTAGTGCTGTATACATTTGATAAGATGAGAAGACCAACGCCTGCTTAAAAAACAAAAACATGCACACAAAAACAAAAACTCCTAGAAAGTTGTAGAAGACAGTCTGGAAAGAAGCAAAATTCAGATTTACTAAAACCCATGAAAATCTACAAACTTCAACATTTCCTTTCATGTGTGTGCATACGTGTGTGCTTACACAAACATGTGTCTCTGTACCCCGAGGTACCTATGGCTATAATACACACTGCATGAAACAATCTATAACATGAACATGGTGTTTTTATGCGTCTTATATTTTGCTTTGTGTATCTTTTCTTTCTTTTAAAACACACATGTATGCATAACACACACACACACACACACACACACACACACCCAGGGTGTGCTTTCCAAAAAAGACCCTTTTAAAGACTACACATTATTCAAGATGATGATTGCACAAGGCAGTCTGAGTTCCTTTTCATCTGAAATGGTCTTCAGAGTCTGCAGATACTTGCTCATTCATTCATTTGCTGCACAAACACTGATGTATTGCCAGGTGGCACCCCAACTACTCTTTTGAATAGCCCCACTGTAGCTATATCTTTGACTACTGTGCTTGAATATTATGTTTTCAAGTCCTAAAAAGTGAGGTGACTGAACAAGCTATCAGGTTTTTGGCTCTTCCTATAATGTTGTATATGTGGCTTCCTTGGATGATAGAAAAAAAATTCTGAAAAAGGTTCTAAAATCTCCTGGAAGATGCCTGTTTTTTTATTCACCAGCAGTTGAACACACTTTTGAGAAGCACAAGAATCAGAGGGAAGTAAGTCAAGATGGCTCCTTCTTTGACGATGCTTCTCCCTGGCTGCTGCATGGCCACTGGCATGCACGACTGTGGGAGCTCACGAACCCTGAGATGGGAGAGGCACACCACTGTCCCACAGGGCCTATGCAATCTGAAATCTCAGCTGGGTAACACAAGTGTAACCTGTCAAGGGACTGGTGATGAGAGAACTTCCAGAGGATGTTGTGTTTGACTAAGCTATTCAGGTCTTTTAAGAGGAGAGAGCCATGAACAAATTCTATGAAAACGTTCAAAATGCCTTTGATATGCTAGACTATGTTTTAAGCAGAGCTTGTAATGAGCCCAGGGAAGCAATCTGTCCTGGGCTGGGTGATGGCTTGGTAACACGAGCACTCCTCTGATACATGTGGGGTAATCGTGGCTCAGGCAGAGATTAGTGCAAGACTAACTATAATTGAGAATTCCTACCAATGAGCCCAATGAATAAATATGGTATCCTCAGTCTTGCAATGACACCAAACTCTTTTGGGTAGTGGAAAGCACATCCAGAGTAATAAACCATAGAAAAATCTTACAAGTTTATAAATAAAATGGTTTCCAAGAGTAAACACCCATCATCTATATTTAGAGGCGTTACCCAGACCCTCCTAAAGAGTGGCATACTTTGGAATTCATTAAAAAACATCCAAGCACCTCCAAATGCTGGGGACTGTGCTGGGTGCTAGGGACATGATGAACAGGAATCCCTACTCCCATGGAGCATCTATTCTAGTTGGGGGAGAAAGAACATAAACTACTTAAGCATTTCAGATAGTAATATACGTATTACAGAACAAAAACAAAACCACAATGTGTAACCAGAATGAGGGGAGCCAGGGAATACTTCTCTGCAGACCCAAAGCCAGTATAGTGCTCTGGCCTGAAGGGTTCATCGAGGAGAGTACAACAAGAAATGAATACTGATCGTTTATTTGACAAGCATTTACCAAGGGCTATGTGCAAGACCCCCCACAATAAGCCATGAGACATGTTAATACAAAGAAAATATTCCTGACTCAACAAGTTTATTGTTGAGCTGAGGGGATGGAGAAGCACTCATCCCAAATCCAGTAGGTGCTGGCCCCCCATGTGTAGTAGGAGCTATAAGGATAAAATCGGGTAGGAGAGCTCATCTCTGGGTAGGAGGGGTGTTCGAGCTGCCTGAGGGACTAGTGGGGTTTCTATGTATTGTCCTTAGAAGTTTGTACTAGAGCTTCTGCATAGAAGACATCTCACTAATGAACCAAGAAAATTAAGGGGGGGGGGGGGGAGAGCTAAAGGAATCTAGGGCTTCTTAGGAGAAGAATCCAGAGAGAATTCTTTAAAATAAAAAGATAAAGACCAAGAGGTAGTATTCAGATGTTTGTATAACTGCTCTTTTGCCAAACCCTCACTGAGAGTTCCATATGCTAGGTCCTGTGTCAGTCAGGGAGGTCAGAGAGAGAAAGAAGACACAACCAAAAGTTATAGGGTCATAAAGGGTCTGATCGAGGGAAAGAGAGACCCACATTTGCAGAAGTCTAGAATTAGGGAATGCCTTTTGCCGAGGAAAAGGAGTAAAGGGTACTCAGAAAAGAGCTCATAGCCCAATACAGCAGCTAGTCAATGGATACTTGATCCCCCGAGTTGTACAGATCAGCAAAGCCACATCAGGTCCGGGGAGCTTATGTCAAGTCACTAATGATCAATGGTCCCACTGGTCAGGAAAGGTCTTAAGAGACACAGATGTACCCCTAACCTCCCAAGCATGATGGCATGGAGGATAACCCACCTCTGCCCTAAGCCTTCCCTTGGGATCTGTGTAGGAGCTGTGATGTCAAGCTGGGTGAAGATGGGCATAGCCCATGCGCTATCCCATGTTCCCTTCCCCAGCTTGCTCACTTCTCAAAGCCTACTGCAACTCTGACCCCACTATGTTGTCCCAATGACAGTAAAGGAGAACAGATATTGAGCTAATAAGGTAAGGGCATTCACTTTTCCACCCCAAAGGCTGCCACCACCATTGCTACCACACCATCACCACCACTGCCACCACCTCAGGGTAGTTCAGACAGGGAGAAACAAAACAAAATGATGATGACAAAGCCCCTGGTCAGCTTGAAGGATACAGTTACCACAAATGAAGAGGATGATGAAGTAGATGCAGACGATCATCCCCGAAGACGAGGGGCCGCCATAGGCCATAATGCCATCATACATCACGGCGTTCCAGTCCTCCCCTGTCAGGATCTAAGAGGCCAAAATTGTGGTCACCCACACACAGCAGCTGGACTGCAGCTCCCAATGGCCTCCCACAGCTCCCCAGGGGCCACCCAAATCTGCATTGAGCTGCCTTTCACTGCCCCATTTGCACTCAGCTAATCCATCAGTTATCCCGTAGACTTTTCAAAACTGTTTTCAATTACAGACACAAGAGTTAATTCTTGACATGGAAATAAAGTAATACTACACGTAAGACTTATGTACGTGTAAGTACATAAGTACTTTGATGACACTGCAGTTCTTAACACCCCCCCCCCCAGCACATGCTGTTGGTGCCTCTCTCCAGAACCTTGTGTACATAAACACACAGATACGCACCCAAAGGAAAGAGGTAGCTATTGTCTTCTAAGATTTATTAGGCATAAAGGATGTCATACTATATGAATTTTCTGCATTTGCCTTTTCTCTCCCTCCACCCTAATCAACAATATATTCTGGAGACCCTCTGTGTCAGTAAGTGCCTTCAGTCTTCTTAATGGTTGCCTACTATTCCACATGGTTAATCTACTCTAGAAATGGAGAATTAGATCCATGAATTTGTAGAAGCAGGGAATTCCAAGTATCTCATATAAATTTATAAACTATTTCATGAGCAGATACTAATAGCTATCTGAAATTTCACATGGAACTTTCTCTACTGATGATGTCTCATAACTCAATCTGTCATCTGGGTAGAATCAGATGAACCTAAATAGCATTTTAATAACATACTATCTAAAAAAATAATAAATAAATAAAAATAAAACCATACTATCTTCCAGAGAGGGAGTATATGTGTTCCTGTATTGTCTATCTGAACTAGACACCTAAAAAATAAAACAGTCATGGCTCACAACACAAGAGAAATATGGGCAAATGATTTCAAAAGATAAAGCAATTCCCTGGAAAGGAACTTTGTGGCTCTTAATCACATGAAGACATTCAAGTTCACTCCTGATAAGAGAAATAGGCATTAAAGCTATAAGATACCATTTTCACCTGTCAGACAACCATCAAAAAGTTTGAACACCCATTGTGGTAAGAAGTAGTGAGGTGTGGGACAGCATCCATGCCCCATCCCTGGAGGATGGACTGACACTACTTTGAGGAAGATGCTGGGCAAGAGTGTCAGTGTCGGAAATGGACACACACCCTTCAAATCAGTAATTCCCCTTCTGGAATATTTACACTACATGTCTATGTTCACACATGTGCCCATGGTCTGTGTTCGAGGTCACTCACCAAGCCAAGGCCAGATATAATGAAATACTCATTGGCTAGGGACTAGTTACATAAGTTAGGGGACAGCCACAGAGTGTGCAGAATCCAAAATAGGAGGCAAACCCTTATGGACCAAAAAGGCAGATTCCTAAGGACACTTTAAATGGCAAGAAGCCGGAAAACAGCATGTAAAATGAGCTACCATCTGCATCATATCACATTCACTGGGAGGTGGGTCAGTTGGTAGGTTCATTGATTTACATCTATAAGCAAATGTATCTCAAAGATTACATGGAAACTATTCAATGGTGATTGCTCCTAGAAGGAGAAATTGGTGGCTGGGTGGGAACAAGACTCATTTGTTACTTTATATCCTTTTTGTAAGCATTTGAATTTTGTGCCAGACATGGGTACTACCAAAAACTACCACCACTGTATACGTTTCTCTGAAAGAGAGCAGAAAAAAGAATAACTAATCAGTGGCTAAAAATTAAGTATGATCCAAAAATTAAAGTATATTTCAAAAAAAGTATGGTCTATAGCAGGGCTAGCAATTCTATTCACCTCAAAATGACTAAGCAGAAATGAATCTTATAGATCTCTAGTATCTTGGTTTTTGTTTTTTTTTCCTCCTCACAAAAAATAATGACCTTCCAAGGTTACAGGGCTGAGCACTGAAAGAGCCAGCAGGAGACCTGGATGTCCACGTCTACGGTCCCTCCTACCAGGCCTTCCTGCCTCCCCAGCAGGGCTCTGGAAATCACTGACAACGTGAGAAAAGTGACAAGGGCAGATGGGTCTTTAAAATTTATCTGCCACTCTGTTCGAGGAAGGGCTTCAGCTCAAAACATAGGAAGAGGGGGTTTAGAACACCGCAGCTTAAAGCCAGGTGGCGTGTGGAGGCTGCTGCTTTGAGTGCAGAGTCCACTGTTCCTCCTTCTCAGCCTGGTGGCCTTCACAGGCCTCAATGGCATGGACATGCTCAGAGCCTGTCTGTCCCCATGACAGGAGGGAGAAACAAAGGGACAGAAGGTTGTCACAACTCTTTTATCACCCTGAGTCTTCTGACTACACACCGGAGCATTAGGGCTTTAGAATTCATCTCTTTGCATAAATCCGTGTGAGCCAGGATCACAAAACTTGCCTGCAATCAAAAATTCACAAAGAACAGGAAGAGGATTTTAGAGCCTATCTCACAGAAACCTCACAAATCAAACAGAAGTTTTTGGTCTATTATCCTGTCATCTGTCCAGTGGTCTTACAAACACAGGACATCACGCCACATGGATAGCTGGAGTCAGGTGCTCAACAATCGACTTCCGTGGTGTAAGGTCTGTTAGAGCATTATTGGGGCAGAGGTCACTAATCGCGGCAGACTCATCCTGTCTTCCTGGGTCGAGGAGGGACAAGACAGCGGCTCACATGGGCTCTTCGCAAGGGCTCACCTGGAATACGGTCAGAAGGGCTTGAGGAAAATTGTCAAAGGTGCTCCGCTTGGTCTGTGTTTCGTCAAAATTAAACTTGCCACCAAACAGCTGCATCCCAAGCAAGGAAAAGATGATGATGAAGAGAAAAAGCAGAAGCAACAGCGAAGCGATGGACTTCATGGAGTTTAACAAGGAGGCCACTAAGTTGCTCAGGGAAGTCCAGTGCCTACAAGTCAAGATGGGGGTGTGAGCGTGGAACGCCCACAGGACACAGCAGACATCACAGGGCCAGGGCGAGGCTGATCGCCAGCCCCCCCCCCCCCCCCCCCCACCGGCCAGAAAACACCTGCAGCGAGATGCATGCGCTCTCACCTGGTCACCTTGAAAATCCTTAAGAGGCGCACGCACCGAAACACAGAGATCCCCAGAGGAGACATGATTTCCAGCTCCACCAAGATGGTCTCGGTAATGCCACCACACACCACGAAGCAATCAAACCGATTGAAGAGAGAGACGAAATAGGCCTGGAGACCCAAGCTGTACATTTTTACCAGCATCTCGCAGGTGAACAGAGCCAGGAGGACTTTGTTAGCGATATCTGTAAAGACAAAGGGTCTGATCGTGGGCGTGGCTCAGACTCCTCAGAACCCCTTCCCACCAGTCTCTTCTCCTTCCCTCCTCAGAACCCCTTCCCACCAGTCTCTGCTGGAAATGCCCTAGCACCTTGCCCCAGTCTTTGCTATGGCCCCCATTACAGAAATGTGGCACCAGTGTTTATGGTCTGTCCGCCGGGTTCCAGTCCTGCTTCTGCTACCACCTAGCTGTGGGACTCTGGAGGAGTCCCTGGAGTTCTCTGGGCCTCAGTTTTACTGACTATAAAATGGGGAGGAGCAGTTTACCATACACTCTCTGATGTTCTCTAGACCTAAAAGCCTGTGCTTCTGCATTTATACCAGCGTATTATATTTTTTGTTTCAGTCATAGAAAGGCCAGTCTGGTCTTGCTTAGGGCACCATGATATAAAAAGCAGTTGTCCATCAAGGTCACTTCTAACTGCAGCAGGCTGGAGAGCTGGCCAGAAATAGGACCTCCCCATAGATCACAACTGACAAACTCAGAATGGATGGTGTCTGGGGGTGAACTCCTGTACTGCACTGCTGGGGCTCTCTAGGTAAGGGAGCAACAGACACTTGCCAAGAATACCATGTGGGAAAAGAAAGTTGCCAGTGGGGACAGGGAGAAGGGAGATGAGGTCCCTTCCAACTACAAGATTCCCTGACCCTAGGTTGTCATAGGGTTAAGACTCGGCCCCAGAGTGCTTCATTCTGCATACCACGTGGGCTGCGCCTGTGCCTGGATGGTTCCACTGTCTTCTATGCCCCCAGAAATGTCCTGTCATTACACATTGATCAGATAAGACTAAACTACAGTTGGACAGCTTCAGGAGGCCCTAATTCAGAATCAGAACAAAAAGAAAACAGCCTCTGCTCGCACCTTGAATCTGCGTCAACCAGTCAGGCTGATTGTAGTGTTCAGAGGAAATGGTTAAGGTATTGAGAAACACCAGGACAATAACCAGCCAGTAAAACGTGACAGACTTCACAGCAGCACGACATCTTCTGCGATTGAAGCGGTTCCAGCGACGCCAGCGTCGGCTATGAGAGAAGCAAATGTGACTCCATGAACGGCAGACATGGCATCTGCATGCCCAATAGACATTATGGAGAAATAAATCATCTTTAACTCTAGAGATAAAGATCAGGGGGTACAGGAAGGAAGGCATAGAAACTATGTTGGTCTTTAAACATGACTTTACAAGCGTCATCTTGACCTGATCATGCTACCAGTTTCCTTCCTATGGCTTTAGGCAACTCCGTAATCTGCCATACACAGTCCTTAAACCAGTTAGAAAAATCTAGATATTCATAGATTTGTCTGCAGATGCAAAAGTGAGCCTGCACACATCTATGCAGTTCACATTCCCACCATATGGCACATGGATCTGTTCACACTCTGCGTGCAGAGAGCCGTTTGGGTTATTATACACATCTCTTGTGGCATCTCCATCATCGTACAGAATTTATCAGGCAGCAAAGTGCTCCCAACCCAGTTCTCATTTTAGGGAAACTTTTAGTCCTTTCTTAAATCTGGGAGGTTTCTCTGGAGCCTGGCACACTTGTCAAAGCTGAGTAGGACATGAGTCTTTATACTGAGTCATCAGGTGCCCTTTCTAACTAGTGATGCTCAAAATATACCTTCAGGAGAAGAGCCAATATTGAATTGTGTTTTCATACAAATAAAATGAGCCGAGCCAGACAGACAAGTAGCATGTCCTCTACTGACTTTCAGTTCCGGTTTATAATTAGGGTAAGTATTCCTTCCCTGCCGTAGGATGGAACAGTGAAGTGGGTCCCAGGAAAATGCCAGCCAATTGGCAATGTCGGCCCCATCCAGGCTGAGCTCATGGACAGGGGCGGTAGGTACTTCCTCTAGTGGCCCAGGTCAGAGGAATCCCCAGGCTACATGCAAGCTGCAGCCCTGGCTAACTCAGCCGCATGGCTATGTTAAAAACACATAACCCAGGGACCGGGCAAAGAATTACTTGTGCCAACTCTTCAACAAGACCTAGAACAAGAGAAGGGCATTTTGTTCTTGCTCTCACTATGCAGTTTTCAGTGGTAATGGTGGCTAGAAACATGATGACTAGTGTAGAAAAATCCCACTGTTTCTCCTGTGATGCATAATTTAGTACACACGAGTAAGGTGGTCTGAAAAAGAACCAGTATTAGGTCTATTTATGCTGTAGTGACAAGTCTTGAGTGTCTCCCATATCTTGGAGGCCTCACCATCCCATCTCTTAAAGTCCAGTGGGACTTCTCATCCTGCCCCTCATGGGACTCCAGACACTGGATATATAGAGATGAAGGCACACTGTCCTGTGGCCTCTGACCTTGAAAAGCAGCAAAGCTGGGGCAAATAACAATTATAAATCCCTCCTAAGTGCTATTCTCAGGGTCCTGGGTACAGGAGCAAAGAGACAGGAGCATTAAGTGCTCTTTGCAAGAGTCAGGAAAGGCCTCCCTGAAAAGCTGAGATTTGGGCTGGCTCTGGATAACAGAGTAAGAGTTCACCAGGGGGCAGACAGGAGGGCACCCCACCTGGAGGGGACTGTGTGGCCGAGGGGACTGAGACGGGAAGAAACAGAGCATGGTGAAAACCAAGAGCAGTCCAGTACAGCCACAGAGTGGGGAGTGTGTGAGGCGTGTCAAAAGATCAGGCCAGAGAGTGAGGTGGGGGCCCAATTATGAAGGAATTTATATGTCCTCTAGCAACAGGGAGTCATGGAAGGGCTTCCAATTGTTTTTAAAGTCAGATGGAGATGCAATAGACATATGGCAACTATTAATATTTAGGAATAGGGTTTGTAACCACTACCACAATCAAGAGGTAGAAAATTTCCATCACTCAAAGAACTTCCGTTGCAGCTCTTTGTAGTAGTTAACCCACCCTCCTCACCTCAGCCCCTGACAACTACTGATCTGTTTTTTGTCCCTACTGGCTTCTTTTATCCAGAATGTCCTAAAAAGATAATCATACAATACAGAGTTTTTTTTGAGACTGGCTTCTTTCACATAGCAAGAATACTTTCCAGACTCATTTATGTTGATGTATCTATCAGCAGTTTTTTCCTTCTTATTGCTGAGTATTCCATCAGTGAATGAACTACAATTTGTCTATCCATTCACAACCTGATGGACATTTGAGTTATTTACAGTTTTTAGCAACTGTATCCAAAGCTGCTATATATAAAGCTCTTATATAAAAATTTCTCATGCAGACATATATCTTCATTTTAAATAAGTATCTCAGAAGCAGAATTGCTAGGTCATATGGTAAATATATGTTTAACTTTTCAAGAAACTGCCAATTTGTTTTTTTAGAACGACTGTACCATTCAACATGGAGGAATGTATGGGAATCCCCACTGATTTCACATCCTTGTCAGAACTTGGTACCGTCAGATTTTAAAATTTGATTCATAGGCATAAAAAATGTCAATAGGTACATGGTGGTATCTCACTGTGATTTTGATTTGCATTTTCCTAGTGACCAATGCTCATTTCATGTGCTTATTTGCCATCCATATCTTTTTTGGTGACTTGCCTATTGAAATCTATTGACCATTTTTTGTTGTCTTATTATTTACATCATATTTGTTATTCTTTATATATAGTGGATAGTAGTCCTCTGTCAAACGTTTTGCAAAAGTTTTTTCTTCTGGTCTGAAGCTTATCTACTCACATGGCCAGTCTTTTGGGTGTTATATCCAAGAAATCTTTGCCCAACCTAAGGTCACAAAAACTTTTGAATGTTTTCTTCTAGAATGCTTAGATTTAGGTTTTACATTTATGCCCATGAACAGTTCAAGTTAATTTTTGTATATAGTGGTAAAATGTTGTTTTTAGTTGAAAATAACATTTATGTGGAAAAGTACACAAATCATAGGTATATGGTTCAATGAACTTTTACCAACTAAACATGTAACCTGCATCCAGAGCAAAGAACAGAACATCACTGGCCCCTCAGAAGACTTCTTGGAAATCCCTCCACAGAAAACTTATTTTTTAAACATTTATTTATTTGAGACAGAGACAGAGAGAGAGAAAGAGAAAGAAAACGCATGAGTGGGAGGGGTAGAGGGAGAGGAAGAGAAGCAGACTCTGTGCTGAGTACAGAGGCCAATGCAGGGCTCAATCCCGGGACCCTGAGATCACAACCTGAGCTGAAACCAAGAGCCAGACATTTGACTTACTGAGCCACTCAGACACCCTCACAGGAAACTTATAAACAGAAAAGTGACACGAAGTAACTCTGAGAAATGACTCTGGGAAGGAATATGAAGGGTTGATTAGCGACAAGAAATTGTTCGTTATTGCATCTCACTGGTTTGAGGGCAAGATCTTCAGCACCTACTATGCTGCTCTTCAAGGCAGGTGCTTAATATTTACTGGACAACTGATCTTCAATATGAACATCCTAACCCAAGGATAAAGTAAAAATCAAGTCAGAGCAACTCCATGTATAATTGAGAAGTTAGAAAGTAGAACACCAAACACATAGGCTTAAGAAAAAATAGAAGATACTGACCTGAGTTTGGATTTTGAGATGGCTTGGCTAAAAGAAAGACAAAAAGAATAGGATTTCTGTTAGAAAGACTCGAGCATACTCTCCCCGTCACGTCAGCTGAGAGATCAGAAAAGCCATGCACAGAAGCCTGGGATCAGCATCCCCAGCACCCCCAGTGAGACAGCAGGGGTGAGAGCAGAGCAGGAGGCGAGGTACTGCTAGGGCCAGGTGGGCCAGGCTGACATCTTCCAGGGTTCAGGCAAGAGAAGACTCTAAGCCAGTGGCCCTACACAGCCCGGTCACAGGCCGTGATGCCAGGGGTTCTTCTCCCCTGACCCCACTTCCCCCGAGTGAAGTCAGTGGGGCCTCCCCTGCTCCATCTCAGCCACTCAGCAGCAGCATCTGCTGCTGCTATAGCAGAGGGAGCACTGGACTAGGAGTCCTAGCTCTGCTATCCACTAAACTGCATGGGTTCTGGCAAGCAGCACACCTTTTGAAGCTTCTGTGTTCTCATCTGTAAAATGAGGAAGACAAATCCATCCCCCTGCCTACTTCACAATGTTGTAGGGAGGGCAGAGCAAAACAACAGAGGCAAATTCACTTCTTAAAACCTCTGACCAAGACATGTCACTTGTGTGAATCGCTGCCAAGAAGATCAAAATCTTTTAAGAATACCACCTCTACTTTACAGAGATTAAGACCTAAGGGATATCAGCAGGAAGCAACTGAAACAAAATTGCATGGACTCTCCAAAGCAGGCCGTACTCTGCACATTGCACACTGCTGGTCCCTGCTGGGGGCCAGGTCATCTAGACAGAAACCAACAGGGTGAATGTGGTGGCACCTTCCACCGTTAGGAGAGGGTGGTGTGGGCTCCAAAAACAAGTGCCGTGAGCAAAGGAGGGAGGGCTCTTGTTGTGCAGCCACCACGCGGGGGGGTCGGGAGAACCCGCCAGGGAAGGAAAACTTAAATATGCAGCACATCCTGTCAGCCACTCTGCCATACAAGCTCTTTGTCAAAGCACTGATGCCAACACCAGACTGCGAGGAAAATCAGGCCTGTTACCCCCACCGCCGACACCCAGAGGGCCCAGCCTTGGCCGTGCCTCTTCTTTTCCACCAGCACCTAGTGGACACAGTGGAATTGCCAGGTTACCTGGCCCGCCCTGCAGCAGGCTCCGCCTGGGCAGGAGGCAGGGCGGGCTGCTCTGGGGGAAGAGGCATGGGACATTCTGGGGGGCCGGGGGGCCTGGGGGCCTGGGAGGGGAAGGGAGGGGGGACCCAGGGGTCCAGGGTAAGCCCACCCACCCCTTGTGCATCTGAGGCTATGGCCCTGGGATGCCTTCCCCCCAGGTGCTCCTCTAAGAAGACAGTAGGGGGCAGCAGGGCAGGCGGCCTCCACACTCACCAGAGACTCCCACAGCCGCCTGGATTCTCGCCTCCGCCACTTACGTTCTCTGTGTTCACCGACTCGGTCTCGCTGGTGGGCATGCTGGCTGCAGGGAGAAGACAAGGCTTTAGCCGGCACACCAGAGTGCTGCGTGCCCAGGAGTGGGCCGGATGCAGACTGCTGCCTCCAGGCAGGCCCTCTGACAGCCCAGGAGGAGGGCCGGGAAGGGGGAGAGGCCAGGCACCCCCATGGCAGGGGGGTCTTCGCTTCCATGATCTGCTGACCTGCTGAGATAGACCATACAGCGCCCCTCCCCTCCCCATCAGGAGGAAACCCTGTCCATCCAGACACTTCCCAAGAAAAGCCCAGGAGCCAAACTGAATCCAGTTGCTGTGCCTGACACCAGCTTATCTTCTTGACTTCTGGGAGTGCACTGAGAGGCCACACAACTCAGCTACAGTGAAATCTTTGCTGGCCCCAACTGGTGTTGTCTAGAAAGTCTGTCACTAGACTAGTACTTCATACATGAATTCTTATCTTAAAAATAGTAAAGGAGAAGAGATATTGGATGCTAGAGGACATGAAGGTATCAAGCACAAAATCTTTTTAAAAATTTAAGAACTCTGCTCACGATTAATTTATCAGATGTCTAAGTTCCACTGAGCTTGTGAAGCCAGTGTGCAGAAGGCTCTTACCAAAGCAGCCAGAACCAGAGCACAAAGGAAGTGCAGTCTTACAGGTAGTAAGGTTTTCTCCCAACCAGTGGCCAGAAGGCAAAGTTGACGGTGATCTCAGTGTCACCAGGGTCTCTGGGCATGTCTCACTCTTCTACAGCTGGATCCTGAGCAGAGGAAGTAGAGGGAATATAGAAATGCACCCATGGTGCTGGGAGGCCCAGGGAACCATCGTCTGGCATGTGGGCATTAGTTCTCAGACACCTGATTCAACCCTGCAAGCAGCGTAAGATGTATTGAAGGAGATGCAGGGCACATGAAGCACTACACCTGCCCTGGAAAAACCAACGGATTTCAATTATCTATGAAAAGAGTCACTTCGGGGGTCCACGCAAGGAGCTCTGGAAGCACACAGTGAGCAATGACTAATTCTGCTCTGGGGTTTAGGAGAGAGGGGGTCACTGAAGACAGAAATGTGGGAGATTCACCCAAGCACATGCACTTCTTTACCCTGATGCATCATTTTGAACTATAGCAACTGTCTTTATAGACATTGTGGCATCAGTAGGAAGGCCTTCCCCCTGTGGACTCTGCCGATATGGCTCTTAGCCAGGACACCTCTGCTTCGATCTGCAAAAACTGGTGTATTGCTGGAGTGTCGTGGTGGAGGCTCCGAGGCCAGCCCAGGCACAGAGGGCAAAGGAGCCGGGTCGATGAGCTTTGTGGTGTGGCTGTGTGCCTGCAGGCCCTGCTCGGGCAAGGGACGCTGTGAATAACAAGGATGAAGGTGGGTCCAGAGGACTGAGAAACAGTCCTTTTCCTTCTGTGGGCACCCAGGAACTGAGCCTGCTCAGGTAGGAGTTCCATAGCCACGTCTGGGAGCATTTAGGCAAAGGCAGCAAAACAAAATGAGCAAAATTACAGACACACATCACACTACTGAGATTCTCTTAGAATCATCTTTCTTCCTCAACTAAGTCAAAATAAACCAACTACAAACTTTGATTCACCTTTTTTTACTACTCCATGCAAAAAAAAAAAAAAAAAAAAGACAAAAATAAACAAACCAAAAAACGCACACAATCCAACCACAGAAAAACCTTTAACAAAAGCTCCATAAAGACACACATTCAACAGACGCACGAAGCTGCTCATGCAATTCTCTTCTCCGTGACTGATTTGTGCTCTGACTTGAAAAGATGAAAACATTATAAAATTCAATGAAGCTCGTTGCTATGGGCTCCTCCCCTAGGTCACCCTTCTCTTCGGTGACAAAGAAAATCACAGTGGGAGACTCCTACAAATATGACCGTGAGTCATCTCTGTGCAATACTTTTCTTGGTAGTTACTGTCACTCCTAACTCAGAGGATTGACGTCGAGAGCAGCATGACACAGGGCAGGAGAGGGGGTGGTCCACAGGCCCCAGTTAGGGTTTGACTGTGCTGTGTCCAGTCCTACCACTCTGCAGGCTGCAATATCCAATGTGGAGAGTAGGGGTGCCAACTCCACACTCTCAAGGGCCACCTTCCACCTTCCACCTCTCAGTTTAATGCTTCACGGTCCTACTACTGATCATCCTAGAACTGTAATTATTATTTCCAAAAGAGCAAACTTCTTTGGAATAGGCTAAATCTTGGTGGCTTCTTACCCTCTAGGGCCGTGTCCCATTATGGGAACAGTACAGTTGCTGCATGTCATTGCTAAAGCTTCTTTTTTTTCCAACAATCTGATCAAAACAGATAAATTACATGCTGCCTAAGGGAAGGGGGGCACTTTGCATTTCTGGCTCTGTGCCAGCTACTAGTGAATGAAATGTACCAGTTACTCCCTGGACAGGAGAACCAAGTGGAAGGAAAGATAGGAAATAAAGGTGAACCCCACACACAGAAACTAAGAGAGGTTAATGGTGCGGCACAGTGTCAGGGCTGCGCTGATGGAGAGAAGTTTCCTTGGCCCCAGGCAGACTCCATCCTTCAGATGAGGCAGGACGGTGGCTAAGAGCAGACTCTCAGGTGGGCGGAAGTGAGATACAACACATGGTGGGTGGGTGGGGGGGATTTTCCCATAGTCCTGGGTCATCCTATGTGGGTCCACAGTGTTGGGCAGTTGGTGGGGCTCATACGTGGTAGCTGTCACCTCAAGAAAGCTCTCATGTTGCTCCCTGGAAACAAAGCGACACTCCATGCAAAGCCCAGGCCCTTTGCCCTACTTCCACTCGTGCACAAAGACACCTAGTGTGAACAATCTTCCACACTCCTGAGTCAGCTTTGGCCACCACTCTTGGTTTGTATCTCTTCTATCTTGAAGGAGCCATCTCCGTATGACTTCACCTGCTGTAGAGATAGCAACTTCTCTGTCATAATTGTTGGACACCAAGAGTGCCACAGACCCATAATAAGTAAGTTATTCCAGAATGACATCAGCCAGCTGAGGCGGCGGTGAGGGGGAGGCAGATGAAGAGCACAGTGACTATGCTAGAATTGGGTGACCTCAGCTGGTCCCGGAATCGGACCGTGATCACCTGAGCAGAGGCACCAGGCTCTGATGGGGCCCTGGCAGCCTTTCTTCTCTGCTCTAGCCTTTCCCTCCCAGGCACAGGGGAGATTTTCCTTTCTCCAAAGTATGCAGACAGTAGGCCCAGTGGGCAAAAGCTCATTTGTACATGAACATTTCACCCTTCACTTGTACCGGGCATTATTTTTCATGTTAAAACACTGATATGAGTTTCATTTCACTTAGCCCCAGTGGGACTTCATAGATGTTTTTACAATCAAGACAGGAGGGTCACAGACTGTTAGAACTACGAGGGGGCCTCTGAGATCACATGAAGCATCTGTGATTTCAGATGAGAGACCTGACCAACTTGCTTCAGGACACACAGCCAGGTGTGAGAAAGCTCTCCTGCTTCCCACCTGGCCATGCTTGTGGTGTATGCTTAAACATCCTGGGATACGTTTTGATACCGGTATATGTTGATATGTATATAGGTATGCCCTTACAATTATACTTAATATACTTAAATACTGGTACACATTGGTATATATTGGTATATCCTTAAAAGGCCACACACTAAGACTTCCAAAAGCCAAGCAAGACACTCATTCATCAGCTTTGGTTTGCTGTCCTGCTGACCTAATTAACGCCCAGAAACCTGGTATACAAGCAGACCACCTCCAGGATGTGAACCCAGCAGAGAGAGAGAGAGAGAGAGAGAACGAAGATCAATGTGCTGTGGTGACTATTGGGACTTTATGAAAATCTATGTTTAAGTAAACCCCTGGGGAAGATTCCTGGAACACACGCCCTTTCCCTAACTGGCTGCCACAGCATCACGGCTGCCCCGTTCAGGGCGAGCATTCTATCCCTTTCAGTACAGATTCAACGGTAACTGCTGACAAGTGGTGAGGCTAACTAGGGGTGCAGGCAGAGACCATCCTCTCAGTTCCAGCATGTCATCTACAGGCAGAAGCAAGCCAAGGGGCCATCTGCATGCAGAGGAGCTGTAAATCCTTTCCCTCACACATTCCAGGGAATTTTCAGAACTCTGTTGGGCAAGTTTTCATTTCTTAAAAATATAAGTTATAAAACTATTTCCAGGATCTGGGTGAAACCAGGCATTAGGATAAGCCTGTGCCTAGAATGGAATGCTGACTTGCACTGCAATTTGCCTGCTGAAAACCTAGGAAGCTCAGGGCCACTGCTTTGCAAGCTAGTCCAGGCACCAGGATCCCCGAGAAGAGCTCCAGGGCAGACCCCGAGGCTTCGATGTGGGTGTGCTGAGCATAGGACCCAAGGGCTGCTGCCAATGAGGAGATGATGCCAGACAGCAGCCCTGCGGGCCCTGGACTGCAGACGAAAGCCACCCTGGCCTCTGCAGGTGGGGTGCCCCTCTTGGAGAGTCCTCTGTGGATGGTGTGCCACATTGCTTCTAAGATCTGCTGCTGGGGTCTGGATGCGATTATGGGCAATGCGACACGAAATAAACCAGGGAAATTCGGTATTTCTCAGGCCAGCACAACTAACTAGCATTTTCACCAACACATAAACATTCCTCTGTATACACTGTCCAGAACAACATACTTTTCAACCAAATCTGCCTGGCTTGGGAGTTCAGAGGGAATCCAAAACACACACACACACACACACACACACACACACACACACACGGTGAATGAGTCTGTGTGTGGGTTCAAGTAGGCAGCCTCAAAATTATGTTCACCAGTAACAGGTACAGCAAACTCTCCAACGTACTTCCTTCAGTGATACAGGCTGCTCAGGTCAAAAGACACAAGAAGGAATGTCAGAGAAGCTGGGTCTTTGTCACTGGTAATGTGGGGACAAGTCTTTTCCCTCTTCCTCCTTGGGCTTAGTTGGCTAATCTAGAACATGAGCTGTTGGGTGATATCATCTGTAAGACCCGTTTACCTCTGACCTGCTTGAATTGCTATAAAGAGGAAACACCCACGGGCTGTCTGGTTTTACCACCATCACCAAGGGGGTTTTCCTCGCACTCCCCCAGCTCGGCAAAGAGAGCAGGAAAGGAGCAGTATTATGAAGCCCCTGCCCACTGCCCTTCAGGAGTGCTGCCACGAATGTGGAAGTCTGCCCAGGAGAAGTGTTCCCAGGTCACCTCCAGGCAGAGCCACTGGGGAAGGGAGCAGCCCCTCGAGAGTCATCAGCCAGCCGCAGGAGCCCTGGGACCCATGCCAACTGAGTGCAGAGCACCCCAGCCTCCTCCTCCAGCCTGGCACACCAAACAGCCTCCTTCACTGATGTCCTGGGCTTCTCGGAGCCTCGCCTCCCTGTTCTCCACAGAACAAACTCTTTTGCCTAGTCAGGGATGCCTTTCAGAATCTGCCTCCACACCTAAGTAGCCTGAACCTTCTCACACCTTCCTTCCAATGAGCGGGGGCATGAGGTTGGACAACTGAGCAGTGGCAGTCATGGTTGCCTTCCTTGGGAACAGGGGATCCGAAGACAAGATCTTATGGTTTTTTTTTTAAATCTTATTTTCATGACAGGCATGAGCAGTGCCATGACATCCCCTGAAGGAATTTGCCTGTGCTTGCTAGTGGTGACACGCTTAGCTGTCACAGGGTAACAGACTCTGGTTGCTGTAAAGAAGCCAGTCTCTTCTTGGGGAATGTGGGTCAAGGCCAGACCAAGGTTTCTGTGTCTAAAGCAAGAATGATGCCCTGACGATAATTATTCCTGTATGACTAATGACGTGTGGAGCATGGCACCCATGCGAGGGCCTTGCCCTGCCAGCATCATCAGGGGTCTTCTTCAGGCTCCGTGGGTATCTCAGTCAATAAAAGACCTCACCCACTCAAAACACAAAGTTTCCTGAAAATGAGGCTTCCTCCTTTCCCTGCATACCTCAGAAAGCCAACAAAATATCCCTGAAAAATCACAGGGTGCAAACTCCTGCTCAGGAGGATGAGCACCTACATGCCCAAGGAGAGGTCTCTTCTCTTCTAGGGACAAACCACTCATCATCTTATAGTAACCTGCCCAGAGCCCAGGTTCTCAGTCTTTGATACTATTTTTATCTTATGTCAGTGACATCATTTCCTGCTTACCTGAAGTCCATCCTTCCTGCAGAGGCCTCCAAAGGCTGCATCAAGGCCAGCTCTTCTTCATAAGCTTCTGTAAACTACTAACCCTATGGGAGCTGGCCCCAGCTCTGCCCCGGAACTGGCTGCCCACCCCCATGCAGGTTCCTTTTCTTCTCAGGACCACCATGTGCTGCTCTCTGGAGGCTGATACTCTCTGTCCTTGTCTACGCCAAAAGCTTTTGGTCCAACCACCTGTGGCTTATTCCCATTTCTATAGCCTATGAGCTCAGCATTCCCATAATGGCAGAGGCTACTACCAAGAAAATAGTGCATTGTGTCCCCTCTGCTCCCTTGGCAGTTGGCTTTGTGTGCCTATTTACACTCAAACTTTTCCTCCAGAGTCATCCCAACCAGGGCCGACCTCAGTGGCGATAACTAGATAAATCATGTGGTGTGCACAGGCAAAACTTTGCACTACTCTAAGACTACAGTGAAGGCTTGGCAGGCAGGACAGGACGCCAGCTGTCTGTATCAACTGCTCTGCATGCAGATGGTCCTGACACTGACCCCAGGGTTTCCAGTGATGGTCTACGTTTAGTATTCTTTTTTCCAGCACAGCTTGAACATTAACTGTGCCCCACATGAGCCCTTTCTGTATTCCTGCTCACAAAGGCAAGTGCCCCCCAAATCTTGGTATCCTAGAAGTATATTTTTAACTTCATTCTTGAAACTGGCACTACTAGCTTTAGTATGTCCTGGGCAAACCAGCCAGAGGGTGAAAAACCAGCAGGCCATTTGAAAAATGCAACCTAGAAAAATCAAAATCAATCAAATAACATCATTGGAATTTCTAAACAGTTTAGATGAAAAAGGATCATTGGGGAAAAATGTTTAAGAAGTCTGTCTTCCAATCTAAGAACATTCATGCTGAATTAAATAAATGTTCTGAGTGAGTTCAGCTGCTTCTTTAAAAGGTATAGTTCAAACAAAAAGGAAACTGCAATGCTGTCTTGGCAAAACCACACATTTGGGGTAAAGACAAGAAGAAAACAACATGACCAAGGCTCAAAGGAATCAAGCAGTTGAAACATAGGCATCTTACAAAAACACACCACACGGGCACATGCACTTCACACCAGGCCTATGTGCAAGGAGAAAGCTCCAGAAGCCCTGGGAGAGGAGTCTCCCAACAGGAAGTTCAACCTCAGTCATTTACCGTGATCCTTAGCCCTGCGTTGTCGAAAGCAGCAAAACTTCCTTTTCTTCTTATCCTCTTTTAGCAGGTCGGCCACTGTGACTCCTTCAGGTGGAACACAGGCAATGTCATTAATGTTCGGTAGAGGGCAGCAGGAGCAACGCAAACAGAGCCAGAGGACCCGGGAGGAGGCCAGATCCCTGGGCTCTGATCCTTGAAACCCGAGCTGTCCTCCTCCCTGGTGGACGGTGAACATCCACAGCTCGGAGTCTGACTGGTAGAGGGGAGGTGCACTTTCTACAGCTAGGACACCAGGCACATGTCTCTAAGAACCTGTCCTAAATACCCAATCCACCAGAGACAAAGCTTCCTAGGGGTTGGCCACTCCACCAAGAGGGCGTTCAGCAGCTGTCAGCAGTCCAGGCCACTGACCAGTTGGGCAAGCCTGGCCACTATTGCTATGTGAGGAGGACACATGGGAGTTGAAAAGGTGGGCTCTGGACTTGGACAGCCCAAGTCTAATCTCAGTCCGGCCACTTGATGACCTGACTGGATGACCACGGCAGGTTACCTGATTTCACTAAGCCTTTGCTTACCTTAGCAAGTGGTAAACAGTAAATACGGTAACATAAGCATTGGCAAGGTATGACCAACCATTATGAGTCTAACTCCCCTGTGGCCACTAGGTCACAAGAAAAGAGTTCTAGGGTCTCCAGCTCCCTCTGGCTCTGGGATAGGATATCATGATATTAGCTGGGGGGTGCTCATCTGCAGGGTGGGGCTGTGTGCCCAGAAGGGAAGCTGCAGGGACAGTAGGGGTAAGCAGAAGGAAAGCTGAGCGGGCAAGGATACGAGGAAACAGGTACCTGCACGCACGACTGGCAGGAATACCAATGGGTACCAATGGCAGGATGCGTTTCTAAAATGGGCATCGTCTCCGACCCAGCAAGTTCCTTTCTGGTACTTTCTCCCACAAGAATGTGAACATACATGTGCAAATACAGGCACATACGTATGTGGGGATTAGTGGTGGCTCATCTGCAGACTAGCAGAACCTGGGTTCAAATCCCAGCTTGGCCACTTTGATGGACACGTGACCCTAGGAAGCCACTTAACCTCTTCATGTTTCAATTTCCCCATCTGTCAAGCTCTTGTCTCCCAGGGCCCCGTGAGGAATAATGGATTAGTGCACCCCCTGCCCTTAGAACAGCGTCTGACACACAGGAAGCACTTGATAAATGTGAGATGTTCTTATTCTGCATTCTTTTGTTGAACAAATAAGCACTAAGAAACTCCTATGTGTGGCAAGGACCATGCTGGGTGCCAGCCACACAATGGAGAACAGAAACAGACCCTGTTCCTCCTCTCCCTCAGCCCCGCCCTCCCTGCGAGGAAGACATTAACCAGACCATCGCACAAATGAGTGTAGAAACACACCTCTGACAACTGCTATAAAGGTCCAAGGGCTAGAGAGGATATAGTCCATTGTGGCAGCTTTATAATGGCAATTTAGTGAAAATAGCCAAAATGCTTTTTAAAAAATGTGGAAAGATGTCTATGGCACATGATTCAGTGAGAAAGGCAAGTTACTGAACCATCTGAGCAGGATAATCTTTTTTTTTTTTTTAAGATCTTATTTATTTGAGAGAGAGCAGAGAGAGAGGAGTGGGGGTGAAGGGCAGAAGGAGAGGGACAAGCAGGCTTCTCGCTGAGCAGATCCCAGGACCCCAGGATCATGACCTAAGCCAAAGGCAGACGCTTAGCTGACCGAGCCATTCAGGCACCCCTGAGCTGGATAATTATGGTTGGGACGTATGTTCTCACATGCACAGGTGAGGTCTGAAAGAACAGGCCCCCAACTGCCCAGTCTGGTTCTCTCATACTTTATACACTTTGATATTATGTGAATTCTTGGCAATGAGCAAATATTACCTTTGCAATTAAAATATATTAAAAACAAACACACGCAACCCTGACTTGGACTCTACAATCCTGGCTGGAGAGCCTTTTCCTCATGTCCATGCTGGGGCGACCATCCTTGAGTCTGTCTCCCACCAGCTCTTAGGAGACCCACCCACGGCAGGCATCAGGTCCCTGTGACACCCCAGGGGAGGCGGGGGTGTCTCCCAGCCACCCCCACCGCTGGGCTCACCCCTGGTGGCTTTTCTTGTCAAAGGCACTTGCAGCACCCTCTCCAGAGAGAGAGGGCAACCCTTCTGACGCATGTTTACCATATGTACCTCTAACTGCTGTTTGCTTTACAGCTTTCAAATGAGTATTTTCCATTTTGAATTTGCATCCTGAGGTAGTTTAACTGTGATGAAAGCAGTTTTATAAGTCATATTTTAAAGACACAAGCTTTGAAACAGGACCAATAAACTTCTGTGCCGTGTGCTTGCAATAAACATCTATGCCATCCCTGGTTCCCTGCCCACCCCCAAATCAAACATCTCCGTAAAGGGCACCTGAGAGGCACATGCGGAAGGGAGGGGACAGCTGTGGCAACCCTGCACGCAAGACACCTGGGGTGGGGAGAAGCAGAGCCCCAACGGGAGGGGCGGGGGCGGGGGCAGGGGCACTCTTTAGGAGCTCCAAGGAAGAGGAGATCTCCCTGTGGACACCATGTAGCCCCACTTACAGATATTATTGATCATTAATAGTTCCCACAGTAAAACAGCCCTGCTTTTCTGGCCAGAATTTTAGAATGAGCTCCCTTTAAAACGATTTCATTATTTTTAATGCCTTTTTTTTTCCTTAAAAAAAGACTAATCACTGACAATGAGAAGAGTTTAAAATAGAATTTTAGGCTTCCAGATTTTAATGGCCCTAGAAAAACGCCATTGTTAACACAGAAGCAGCTGCATACGTCTAAAAAATCACTTTGAGATTTGGCAGGGTTTCTTAAGAAACTCGAAGCTCAGCAAAAAGTTAAATAAATTATCCTTGAAAATGTCCCAAATGCTTAACTTCCAAGGGAATTTGGTCCATTCAATTAACCATGTAACACCAGCTTCCTAACAGCAAAATTTATAGAATGGACATTTAAAATATTCCATGAATGCACAAAGCTAGAGCCACCAGACAGCCCAGTTACAGCCCAGACTGCTTCTCCTTCTGTCCTCTTTCAAGTGAAAGCCTGAATCAGCGGGATATTCAGTGTGATAGGGTTCAGGAGTTCCCAAGCCCAGCTTCACCCAGCACCTCCAGTGAGTAGCAGACAAAGCCGTGCATGGCTGGGTCCCACTGCAGACGGACAGGTCTTCGTCAGGATGGGGGTACAGCACCAGGACGTGTTGGTGCTCCCCAGCTGGCTGTCATGTACAGCCAGAGTTGGGTACCACGGACGCAGAGAGTGACATTTTAGTGGATCAGAGAGAAATAATAATGTGTGTGCATCTCCAAGCACTCGATTTGACATCTGCTCTCTGACAGCAAGCATCAACAAACCACATGTGGACATTGAGCCAGAGAGCCAGGCTTTGGTATCTCAAACATGACTGGTGAACAGGTTTGTTTTCCATCAATACTTTAGAACTTTACAGTCTCTGAACAGGAAAGTATAGGAATGTGGTCTTAAGGAGGTCCTTAGCCTGAGGATGGTTAGAGGTCTAGCAGAATCTGCAAGAATTATTCTGTTTAGGTCAAGTTATACTGTAGTCTGATGACAGCAGCAATAGCAAGTACTCCTCTACCGTTATAGTGACTCCTGCCAGTTATCAAACTTTAATGCTCACAACAACCCCATGAGTAGATATCTTTATCCCTTTCTTACAGACAGGGAAATGGGGGCTCAGAGACATTGGGTAGACTCAAGTCCAAATTCCAAGTCACAAAACTCAATCTCAGACAATTCCAGACAAGGGGCATCAACATGCTGTCTAGCCTCTACCTCCAAGGCTTATGACGTCTGTTATTAATGGCACCTGATGCCTGAGGCTTGGCTATTGCAAGGGCTTCCTGTCACACTGTCACTTAACTCCCCCATGTCTGGAAGGAACCTGCCCCAGTTCCAACCAGGACCCAGCTGAAAACTGCAGTCAATGGTATAAACATCACAAGACAATATGGATAAAAGCCAGGATCCCTAGGGAGTGCCCCATCCCCTTTCCCAAGAAAAACAGAGGAGCAGGGCTGAGGTGTTAAGTGTGAGGGCCTGGATCTTACACACCCAGGGAGCATGCAGGCACTGGCAATGCTCACACTACACTGCTTGCTACCAGGTGACAGACCAGAGACTTGGCATGTGCAGGTGGTAAATGAACCACTGTTAGCTGGTGAGGGGGACAATACAGGCTTTGTGAAAACCCTCTCTCCCTTGGGTTTCTCAATGTGACAGGAATAAAATGGCTAGCAACCACAGGATGTCCCAGGGAAACCCTAGCAGCTCTCCATCTCCAAAAAGGTCTGGGCTACCAGGAATATATGCAGGAAGGCCCACTTCCTCATTGGGAGGAGACCTGAGGCTCTCATCTTAAGTCAGTTAAATCCCTATCTGGTTCCCACAGCCTTGAATCAAGGTCTTTATTTCAGACCCTAATCATCAGTGCTCCAGGCATCTGGAAACCCTAGCACCTGGCAAAAGGACCCAGATGCAGAGCAAGAGTGGCCCACAGAAGCGCGTACTCCTCTGGACAGGATGTCAAAGCTGGTGCCCCAGGTTGAGTCACACAGCACTGTGCACAGCAAAAACCACAGAGCAAGCGTTCTGGAGACACAGCCCAGCCTTCCTGAGTTAGGAGTCCTGATTGCAAAGTGAATTCCAAGGATTTACAGCTTATAAAGAGTGATTATTTCTTTCCTTGATTATACTACTAAGCAATGCACTTAAGGGTTTGGAACATTTACAACCTTTTGTACCTTGTTTGTACCGTTTCCTCAGTCTAAGAAGTACTCCGCTCTCCCCCACCTTTTGAAGCCACAGGGTGCTTCTTCTCTCTGGAGCTCAGCAGGAACACCACCTCTTCCAGGGAGCCTCCGCTTACATTCCCCCCAGGCTGCTTCACTGTGCCCTTTGGGGCTCCCACAGCAGATGGGCTGGCCCCTGATCACAGGGCCAGCTTGCCCATTCCATTATATGCTAAGGCACCACTTCTCTGTCTTCCCTCCACAGCTAGGTTTCCAAAGGCAGAGGCACTGATTTTGTCATCATGTAGCCAGGTCCTTTACACATGGTGGCAGGCCACAGGAAGTACTGGGCTACAACAGAGTGAACGAGGGCTCTCAGGACTATCAGAAGACATTGCCTCGAGTCCAGCAAAAATGCCCACTCCTCACACCACAGAACCACCACACCTGATGCTGGCAGCACTAACGGGGACCCCTGTCCATTTCCAAAGCTGGGGCAATGAAGAGATGAAAAGACACCAGCCTGAAAGGCTCACGCAGCTCCCCTCTGGACACATCTCAACTGGCAAAGGAGGGTGTTGTGCTCGGGAGAAGGGCCAATACTTGCGCTGGCTTACACACAACATGTACGTTCGGAGAGGGAGGACAGGCCGGCAGACCTCTCCAGGTCAGTGCCAAAGCTGCAGTCTGCAAACGAAGAGGGAGAGCGTGTGGTAGGCATCCCCCATGCTGCAGGTACGGCTTGTTGCCAGCCATACTGCAGGTACGGAAGCAGCAAGAAGACCATGGGGATTCAGACTCAAGTACTCTGAAGACACAGACACCCTTCTCAGACCCAGTGTCCTAGAGGACATCCCCAAGTTTGGAACTAGAAGGAATGCCCCTCCATATGAACTCCAATATCAGAATCAGCACACAAAAGCAGCTCTAGAAATCCTCCAGCAACTTCCTGATACTCAGGAAATGAGTCCCCAGTCTCTTCCCCGAGGGAACAGCATCAGGGACACTGGGAAGCAGCAGGGAGAGGAGTCCGCACCCTGCTGGATCCCCAGGAGCACACAGGACTGAGTCAATTCACTTGCATCTGTGACAACAGGAAACCCACACTCCCAGGGGAAGCACAGACCCAGAGTCCCCAGCTAGAAGTAACCAAAAGGCCATCTCAGTCAACCATGGGCTGCTCAGCCTCCACTTGCATGATCAGCTGCCTACAGAGACAGCACAAACTGGCCTCACCCACCCAGCCTCCCTGCCCCATTTCCCCTAATCAAGCCAAAGGAATGAACCAACCCCTGTGTCCTCCTCACACCTCTGCTGTGGCTCAGGATGTTTCTCCTGACACTAACCTCAGACCCATCAATTCTTCCAGGATCGGGGCCAATGTCCCATAGGTCCTTGCTGGAGCCCCAAAGCCAGTCATCACCCCCTCAGCACCAAGCGCACAACCTGCTGCCCCTCACCACCTGCATGTCTGGCCCCTTGGGCTGCATCTTAGCATGCATAGGCCTGCACTTCCCCCAGAAGGAGCAAACCACATCCCCTCGATCTCAGGAGTGCCCCCAGCAAATAGTACCCGCCTTGCTGAATGAAGGAGTGACCACACAACATCTCAGGGGCAGGGCATCTTGCTGAGGGGGGGGGGTGCTCAACCAGCATCTTCTATGAGGTGGGGCCCACCTGGGTTCTCCAGGCCTCAAGGGATGCATGCCTTTGAGATAGATTCTCGGTCTTTACCATCAACTATTCTAGATTTGAAACAAACCACAAGCATCTCAGTCAAATCTACTGCTGAATTTCAATTACTCCTTTTACCTGAGGCACAGGTGGCCCAAGAAGAGTAAAAGTGGTAAGAGAGAAACGTTGGTTGGTTCATGGCAACGAACTCCAGGGGTTGGTGGGCACTGGGCCCACAGCTGCAGAAAGTGCTTGAGGGACCTGGTGCCAGGACGGGCTACCAGGGGAGTGAGCTCCAAGAAGCCATACTGACTCACATGCCTCCTCACCCTGCCCAGGCTGGTTTCTTCCCAGCCCTTGATGGGCTAAGCATCTGGCTTCTCACGTGAAGCACAGGTGGGAGCCATGTCAGATGTCACAGGTGGCACAGGTGGGAGCCATGTCAGATAGCAGGAGGATGGAGAGGGACCCTGGTCTTCAAGTTCTCATGCAGTAACACAGCTTACTCTGCAGGGAAGGAGCCACAGCTTCCCTGCACCCCCCATGCTGCAGGGTCAACATGCATCTCACCATAGCTGGTGCCCCTGCAGAAGGGGCTCCATGAATTCCCAACGAGTGAATGCGACTCACCCTCCTCAACCTTAAAACCCTCCTCAACCTTAAAATTCCCAACAAGTGAATGCGACTCGCCCTCCTCAATCTAAAACCCAAACCTTGGGCAGGATCTCAGTGTCAGTATCAAAGCACTGGTCCTCTCTGCTGGGCAGAGAGAAGAAACCAGGCAGCTGAGAGGAGGCCACTTGTCTCACAGGCTGGGTCAGGGGGAGAAACGTCTCTGCCTGGCAGGTGCCTGAATCACCTCCGAGCTCTCTCTGGTCAGGAGTGGGAAGGTGTTACATACTGTTTCGTTTGCTTTCCTCTCCTCCTTCTTCCTCGTTCTCAGGATCAATGTCTTCTGCTTGGGTGATCCAATCCAAGTAGCCCTTTAGATCCTCCTCCAGCTGCTGCTTCTCCCGGAGCTTCTGGAAATCTCCCCGGGCTTTAGCCTTCTCTCTTTCTTTTGAGAATTCTCTGAGGGAGGTAGAGAGAACAAGGACATGTCAGGACATCCTTGGGGACCTGGACCAGGAGCCATCTGCCCTGCTGCACAACAGTCTTGTGGCAGGACACATGGCACTGAGTATGGCCACATGAGCACAGCAACAGAGGCCACACACGTGGACAGGACAGAGGACAGTGTCTTCTTAAGCGAGATTGTGAGTGTCAGAGCTGCAGAGACTACACCAACACACATGTGCTATCTCTTAGAAAACGAACAATCCCAAGAAGCCCAGACCTACAATGCCACATACTGTGATGGCAGGCCTCCTGACATCCTCAAAATTAGCCCGAACTCAGACATGTCCCACCTACCCCCAAAAGAGCCTCCTCAGATAGCTGGCATCACGCTTCAAAGAGAAAGGACCCAATAGGGCTATACTGTGGTCAAAGAGAGCACACACCAAGTTTAGATCTTCTTCAATACTTTCTGCCAAACATAGCATTCCTGACCTTCATGTCCAAACTGAGAGCCAGGAAAGGGAGCAGGTGCCCATAGCAACACCTGCAGGTTCCAGCCAGAGCATTGGACAGGGTCAGGGCAGACCCACCTTACAGCCCAGTTCTCCCTTCCCACACAGGAAACAGAGCACTGGCAAAGCACTATTGTCATCTGTAACCCTCGCTTCAAGCCATGATCTCTCCCCAAAATTCTTCCCTGTAGGAAACGAAGAGGCAGTATGATTTGTTGCCCATTTATGGGAACACCTGCCCTGGAAAGGCTTTGGCAGACCCGTAAATGTTCCCAACTGCTTGTTGTTTACTTCACCTTTCATGTCTGCAATCCTCCATCTACACATACATATAGAATCCCACATTTCCTCAGGCAAGCCTGGGAGTCAGGTGGATGATTACCCAATTTTCACATACAAGAAACCATCTGCATTTCCAACCGTGAATGGCTATAGGAGCCAAGTTACATGAGTTCTGGATTTCCTAAATACGATTAAAAAGCTGCTAAGGAAGCAGATGAGATGACAGGCAGCACAGCTTCTGTGCGCACAGCCCCAGATTCTGACGGAGGTTACATCTGCCTTCCTTCTGCCTTCCTTCCAGCCCAAAGCTGGCACATGTCCCTATCAGGGACCTCTTTAACCCAACCCAACCCAACCCAAGCGATTAAGAGGGACATGATGTGCTTACATAAAGCCAACCCCTCTTCTCCCTCTCCACCCTGGGCTGTCAAAGGGCTGAACAGATACTTGAAAGTCTAGGGATGCTGATGCTTCAGAGAACAAGAATCCTCCCCAAGGTGCCGTCTTCCCCAATCACCCACACTTTGGATGCCCCAGTAGCTGCCCTTGACTATATTAGGGTTGATCCATCCCCATCTTCCCCCTCTGGGAAGTGAGGAGGGGCAGGGCTGCAGGGCATTCTGGGCTCAGCCTGTAGAGGAGCTGACTTCAGGGGGTTTGCAGGGTGAACCAAAGCTGGTTAAGACTCAGAGATGTTTTCTGCACTCCTCACCCAGGGGCCTTTCCTCCAAGGGAAAATAACTTCCTCTCTCACTCAGGAAGGGCCATCACAGGCAGTGTCTTGCTGCTCAGGCAAACCATATCCTCAGGATGATTTGGGGCTGCTAGGCCTGCCAGACTTCCTGAGATACAGGACACACATAGTTCTGGGTAGGTTCACCAAATTAATTTTAACTGTGAAAAAGTCATACCCAATCCATAACGACATCTCTGAAGGATGAAGTGGAGACCCTGGAGGTTCACATGTCAACATGAAAATATACCATGTCATCTGTTCTCTTATATACATTGTAAAGAACAATTATGTGGGCCTCATTTCTATTGTTTGCCAAAAGTATCTAAGCACAAATCTTTGTGTTTTGATTCTAATCTTGGAGTATGAAATTTACATGGTTATAATACAGAGTATTCTTATTCCTAGATTCATATCTCATCTGAGTTCTTGAAAAGGATTACAAAGATAGTAAAAGAGTTACCTGAAAAACTTAAGGGTTTTACAAGAAAGGATTTTGCTTTAATATTTTTTATTATCTAACAGGCTGTATCACTGTTGCACATTCTTGATTGTTGAGACATGGTAACACACACACAGGTAAAATCATATTATGAGTAAAATTTCTGAAAACAAAAATCATGCCTGGCTTATGGCCCACTTATTTCAAATAATAGTCAGTATTGCAGAAGTTCAGATAACAAAGTTGTTAATGTAAACCCTCAGAACTGATTTTAGACAGTTCTGAATGACCTAATACTCAGCAGGCACACAACAGTTGCTGATTTGGACAGAACTGAGATTTGCAAGCATAAATCTCCTCCTGTTGGCTCTGAGACAGGCTGGAGGGAAAGGGGTGGGAGGAGGGGTCCTTGTGATGGACCTAGGGCACACTGGGCTCTCTGTCCGAAGACCTGGGTTCTAGTCCCAGCTCTGTCACTTGTCTCTTTTGAGCTTTGGTTTCCTCAGCTGCAAAATAGACATAATACTTGTTCTACTGTTTCACAGAGATTAAGTAAGACAATACCGTAGAAATCACAAAGCGCTGGACAAATGTGAAGTTGAAAAATAGAATATTTAGCTGTTGAATCCAAGCATTAAAAAGGCAATTGGAGGAGCTTTCTCAAATACCAAGGGAGGAAAATTGTAAACAGCTCTGAGTGTGCCCTAGGCTACATAATCCCAGCAGAAATGAGAAAAGCATAGGACACATGGGATCCCAGGCTCAGAGTGACCTCAATGAGCCAGCGCCCCTTCAATCCTGTACCATTCTCTGCTCTGTTGAAAATAACCCACTCCCACCCTTGACAAACTCCAGAAAAATCCCACCCAAGTACACTGAATCTTCTATCAACCTCAGTAGATCAAGAAAAAAGTTTTCCATTTTGCATGAGAATTCGTTATTTTAGAAGCTTGTTACTAAGAGACTAAATAATAGCCACTACTACAAAAGTTGATTTTAGACATCTATTGGTAGAAACCATCTGACTCTTTACAAATGACTAGAAATCACAACTCAACATGTGACAGAAGCCTACTTGTTCCAGAGTAGAATTCTATTTATGGTGCATTCAATCACAAGAAGATATAAGAAAGGCTTCAACAAAAGGCACATGGTATTTTACCCTTTATGTACGAAAAGGGAAATAAGAAAAACATGCATATTACACTTCAAGGTGTATCCAAAGGATAAAGCAGAAAATGCAGAATGGAGACAAGTGGAGGGGAGGGGACAAAATAGGAGGGACACGGTTAAGTATACCTTTCTCTACAGTTTTGACTTTTGGAACCATGTTAATGCTCTACACATTACAATTTTTTAAATTAAATCAACAAGAATGGGATGGAGGGGAATATCTCTAAAGTGGAAGTGAACTGAGACAAATGAATCTGATTGTATTTCAAAAGAATCACAGCTATACTGAAGAGAAAGACAAAAGTAGCTCAGGTAGCTTAGGATCTCCCGACTGCATGCTCTTGGCCTTGAACAGGGCCAAGTGAGGGAAGAACTACAAATAAATGCTAAATTCTTCCTGGGGTTGTGTGTTTTGTAGTGCTATGGACAAAAGAATGCTAAAACCATTTCAGATGTATTAGAGGGCTTAACGAATGAGCAAATATATCCATGTTGTTTGGAGTCAGGTTTCTCAATGTGGAAGGAAGGACATAGAAACATGGAAAAAAAAAAGGGGGGAAGACTAGAAGAATCCTCTGGGGATGAACTGGAATTGGAAGTGTTGGTGTGAATTCACGATTGCTAGAAAATATGTATATATGTGTATACATACATACAAGTGTAAGAATGTGTATGTGTATATACATAAATGCATGTATTTCCTAACTCTGTCAAAAAGATGTGGAAGCAAAGGCACCCCAGTAGTTATGAGCACACCTGACACCCAGAGTTTGGTCTCTAATACCATTTCAATTAAAAAGAACCAGGAATCTTTGGTAAAATGGATGATTCCAGGGACAGGATAGAGTAGGTACAGGAAGAAACAAGTAAGGAAGTGTCAAAAATAAATAAAAACTAAAAACAAAAACATGATAAGGGCATGCCATAAGGTCACAGAAGCCAAAGAAGTATCTCACACTGGCTAAAGCTAGGATAGTTTCAGCCCCAAAATAATAAAAAATAGGAATAAATTATAGTTTTTAAAATATCAGTCCATACCTCTTATAGACAGATAAACAAATCAACTGATAGTTTCTAGAGGAGAGGAGAAGGGGATGGACAACATGGGTGAAGGGTGTGGGAGATACAGGTTTCCAGTTATGGAATGAATAAGTCATGGGAGTACAAGGTACAGCACAGGGAATACAGTCAATGATACTGTAATAGTGCTGGATGGGGACAGATGGTAAGGACACTTGGGGTGAGCACAGCATAGTGTATGAACTTGTCAAATCACTATGTTGAACACCTGAAACTAATGTAACACTGTGTGTCAACTATGCTCAAGTTCTTAAAAAGTGAAAAAAAAAAAAAAGCCAAAGAAAATGAGACAGAGGGGATCCCTGGGTGGTGCAGTGGTTTGGCACCTGCCTTTGGCCCAGGGCGCGATCCTGGAGACCCGGGATCGAATCCCACATCGGGCTCCTGGTGCATGGAGCCTGCTTCTCCCTCTGCCTGTGTCTCTGCCTCTCTCTCTCTGTGACTATCATAAATAAATAAAAATTTTTAAAAAAATTTAAAAAAAAAATAAAAAAAAAAAAAAGAAAATGAGACAGAATATTAAGGGAGATCAGGTGAAGGGTACATGGATTGTTCACTATGTTATTCTAGTAACTTTTCTGTAGTTTGAAATTACTTCCAAACAGAAAAATTTTTCAAGTGTTTGGAAAAATGTAACCATAGTAACCAGATGTGAATTTACGTTATATATGCATTTCCACTCACCGGCTGGATTGGAGGCTCCTCTCAGGGATGGACAATGTTGTACATGTCTTATGTTTTCCTTTGCACACCTCCATCTCTCCCATGATGCCCCTCTTCAAGCAGGCATGTGGGAAAGTTTGGATATAAGGCACACAGAATGAGCCCTTCCTTAAGAGGCCAGAATGTGTCAGGATAGAAAGCTTGTGATTCCTGGGATCTCCCAGCAGCATGAAAGGAGTGTGTTTCAGCCCAGACAGAGCATCTACAGCAGCTTTCATCATCAGCCTGACCTTTCCCCTCATCATTTACAGGCTCACAGAGCATCTCCCCTCCAGGTCTATGTCCTTTGTAAGAAGCAATTTCTCAGTGGGGAATCTCCCCACCAGTTGGACATCACGACCACCATCTACACTGGCCAGTGTGCACACACCTCACCCACTGAGGCAGCTGGAGGAGTTGTAGCTGGAGTCTTTCAGGAGGGCTTGCCTTCCCCTTGACTTCAGGCTTCATCCTGATGTTTTGCTCAGAAAGCCACAGGGCTTCTCACTGCTGCCCTCAGCACTCCAGGGTCAAATGCCTCTCAGTTTGGCACTCGGGGCCTTCTAATCCAACTCCATTTCCTCACCTTAGAAACAAACACCTTGTATTCTGGCTCTGATCTTCTCAATTCCTCAACCCTCAGAGCCTCTGTCCACAGGACTCCATTCAACTGAGAAGCCCTCTCCCATCTTAAAACTCTAGCTCACCTATCAAGACCCAGCTTTTCCTGGCTACCCCCATCCCCCTACAAAGAGTTCTGCTCTCCTCTGAATCACCAGGACACTCTACTTGGTGAACACCAAGACACAGAGGTGTGTGTGTGTATACATGCTCCCGATCTCAGCTGGTCTCAATGAGGTATCTCTGACAGAGTCCAGCCCCCATCTTCACTACAGGGGATCAGTGGGGAGGGAGAGACCATTACTGCCCTCATTATACAGAAACTGAGGAAGTGGAGGCTCAGAGAGGTTGGCCAAATAAGCCCACGTAGCTCCTGAATCAACCCTCCCGAGGACCTCAACACAGGTACATAGGAGGTAGTGAAAGAGAAGAGTAGAAGTATGAAGGGATGAGGACAAAGAAGCAGCTTAGAGTCAGTCCAGGAGGGGCTTTAAATCCTAAATTCAGGACTAGGATTGGTTCCTTGTAGGCAATGGGGAACCACCAGAAGTCTCATAGGAGAGAGTCCTTATCAGCTTTGTTTAATAGGAGTTCTATGTGAAGATGACATCATCACATAGGGCATTCAGTTAACACTGGTGATGGGGTAGATTCAACACCAATAAAAATACGAGTCAAAAGTAACTTGGCTCTAATTCCCAACCTCATAGTCTATTTGGAAGAGCCCCTGTGAGGGCTGTCATGACCGACCCCTATCCATCCCCACACTGTGGTCACCTTGACCTCTGTCCCTCATGCTGGTCCCCATGGTCTGGCCCCACCCAGCAGCATCTTCTCTGCTAACATGGACCTTACTCCAGGGCCAGATGATGCCCCCACTCCCTGCCAGGTAAATACTCCATGCCCATGGGTTCAGGAAAGACAGGCAGGTGGGCAGGAGACAGAGACAGGACAACCAATGGCAGTGCCAGCAGGATCTGAGCCTGCATAGCTGGGGGTGCTGCCGAAGTTTCCTGCAGGAGAGCCTGTCCAGGTTGTGGCCCCTTTCTAGTAATAACAGAAACAAACCTCTTATGTATTGGGGTTTCTATCTGGGGTCCTCAAAGTGTCTTTACATGCACTGTCCCACAGGCTCCTCCCTACCTTGATGTGGAACAGCCAGGACTAGGACTGTCGATCCCATCTCACAAAAGCCAAAGTTGAAGTTCAACAAGGTAGCGTTACTGACTCTGTATCATATACTCCAGAAACAGGACGACCAGGCTCCAAACTAAGCATTCTTTCCACAGGATTCCCGATCCTTTTGCTTCCTGGCTCAGGAGATGTATAGACTGGACACTTACTGGCCAGGATCGGGGGCGGTGGGTCAAGACAGAATGTATCACTTGCCCTTCAGCATTCTGATTTTCTCCCAGAATCCTGACTTGGGCTTAGCAAAGGTGATAGTACACTTCCCCCCATATGCTCTTCCCCTAACTTCCCAGGAAGTTCTGCTCCAGGAAGAGACTGCCTGGATCCAGACAGCCTCCTCCCACCCCAGGAGTCCCTGTGCACCTGCCCCACCCTGCAGAGAGCTCCCCAAACCCTGACATTGCCAGGATTTACGCTCTGGAAGCCCTGGTTCAGTAAACACTATGGGAGAGAGAGCACTTGGCCTGAAGCAAACCATTGCATTCACATGGCAGTAAGGGTCACACGGGACTGACGCCATGCAATTTGCTCTGGAATTTGTTATTTCTCAAACGCCCCCTAAAATAAATGGGCCACTGGAAATCATGTTGATTTAGAGACAGGGTTCCTTCTTGGGTTGTAATGCTATTTGTTTTAACCCAATCCACACAAATAAAATTTAGGCAAGCGCTTTGAAATTTGTGCATGCACACACAGAGGAAACAAACACAAACAAGCGTGAAAACCTCCAGCAAGCAAAGCCAAAAGAATCACTAGGGCTCAGATTTCCAGGAAAAGAGAGGACTCAGAAATTCACACACACACAGCATTCATAAAAAGGCAGAGTCAAGGGAAGGTGAAGAAGCCAGCCCCTGGTTTTGATCAGTAGTGGCCAGTCTTCCTTAGACGTAAATCCCTTCCCCCATGTAAACATTTATAAAGGAAATGAAACAGAGTGGAAAAAGTAGTTGGGTTCAAAAGATACTTTTAATTTTAAAATCTAATTTTTTTGGAAGTAAGCTCAGTTTCTGTTCAAGGTAATGAAGTGTTTGTAAAAAAAAAGAAAAAAGAAAAAAAGAAAGAAAGAAAGAAAAAACAACCTGTGATGTTTCACAATAAAAAAAAAATTTAAATGAGTGCCATTGGCTCAAGTTCAAAGTTCATCAAAATCATTGGCTCTGTTCCGGTTTGCTGCAACCACAAAAGGCCAGGATTTGCCCCAGGAGGCTGTCTTTGAATGAGAGGAGGCGGCCAGAATGCCAGCTGCCTTGGGACTGCAGCACCCCATCCATGTGACTTGCTCCGTTGCAGAGGACAGGGGGGTGGGGTGCTAATCTGGGACAGCATTCTTCAGTGGGTAAGAGGAACAAGAGAAAATGGAGGGCTTTTGCTTACACAAGAACAAGATGGGAAAAAGTATAACAAACACATTTCCAGCAAACCACACTATGGCCGTTCTTTGGGAACTCATTACTGAAATAGTCCCCATGGTGAATCTTTCTATAGAGGGAGTCAGTGCTTCCTAATTTTTTCTGTTCATAAAGGTTTGGGTGTCTTAAGAGATTTCCTCAAACCAATGTTCCCCCTTTCATGTCCTTGACTGCTTTCATTGACATAAAAGTCTATGAAAATGCTTTAAATAGAAAACCGTTTCCATCTTTCGAGGAGATGGGCCATTTCAAAGTAGGTATTTCCTAACATCCCTCCCCCCTAACTTTTAATGACAAAGATATCTGCTGCGAACAGCAGCTGAGCAGGCATGCGCACACAAAACTTCAGGGACCAGCATCTGTGGCACTTATCCCCACACAAGAGGAGCAGGAATAGGGACAGAGCAAATGTAATGCATGATCAGTCTGGTCTCTTCCTTCAACCTGGCCCTAACTATCTGCTCCTTAAACTCTACACTCCAATCACCCTAAAGTTCACTCATTTTCTCCAAGGCACAGAGATCTTTCAGCTATGCCTGTGCTATTCCCTGAATTAGCCTCAACCCCTCATCCTGATACAGGCCCACTCTGCGAGGTCAGCCGGCAAACACATTTCTCTAATGTCCTTAGAGTTCCCTAGATAAGAGTCTTGTTTGTGTAGAATTTCGTTCACAGCGCTGCAACTGTTCTTTGATATTTTCTTTTACATACTAAACTGTAAGCTCTGAAGGAGGGGTCACATCTGTCTTATCTTTGTATATCAATTCCTTATAAAAAATGTTGGCCATTGTTCAATAAAAATAGGCTAAATTTGGGGGGTGCCTGAGTGGCTCAGTGGCCTAAGTGTCTGCCTTCAGGTCAGGTCATGAATCCAGGGTTTGGGAATCGAGAGCCCCACGTTGGGCTCCTTGCTCAGTGGGGAGCCTGCTTCTCCCTCTCCCTCTGCCACTCCCCCAGCTTGTGCTGTCAAATAAATAAAATCTTAAAAAAAAAAAAAAAAAGAAGAAGAAGAAGAATCAGCTAAATTCTAATGAACAGTTTTATAGACTCGGGTCTTTTTTTTTTAATTTTCCTATTTTTTTATTAGAGAGAAAGAGCGGAAGAGGGGAGCAGAGGGAGAGAGAGAGAATCCTAAGCAGGCTCCACACCCAGTGCAAAGCTGGATGTGGAGTTCAATCTCACAACCCTGGGATCAAGACCTGAGCTGAAATCAGGAGTCAGACACTTAACAGACTGAGCCACCCAGGCACCCCCACAGACTCAGGTCTTATATTAATAATGATCACTTCAAAGACATGGAGTGTGGGCTCTGCACTGGATGGATCTGATCACAAATGCCCATGTCACGTTCTATATCTAAAATTGTACCCATCATGGTCACTAAAAAACAAACAAATGAAGACAGCCAGGGTCCTACAGGGTCTTACAGGGTCCCTACAAGGTCTTACCTACAAGGTAAGACCCTACAGGGTCTTACAAAGTCCTCCATGGAATGAAATAAAGTGTATCTTGCATCTTAGAATGACATATACTTTCCCTTCACTGTATCTCCTTGTCAGAGCAGAAGAGCTACTCTCTCTTTGAAGACTTGGTTTCCATGGCTACCAAAGACATTCTAGTGCTTCCGGCAGAAAATTTCCCATGCAGGTTGCATACTAAAAGTTACAGATTTCTTGTTTCAATCTGTTTTTTGGGGAAACGTGTTTTAAGAGGCAGTCTTCAAAAACATGAGCTCTCTCATCTCTTATCATTTTCTCTGAATGAAATACATCATTCAATCGAATGAGCCAAGTCAACATCGTATCTTCCATGACAGGCTTCAAATACTGCTACTTAAGAAGTCACTTGAGAAACATCTCACTAGACTTTTCAGATTCCAGTTTTTAAAGGAAAGTAAGGAAAATGTGTACCTGAAGTCTGACTTAGGAGGGTGGCAGAACCATTAAAAAATAAACAAGTCTGCAAGTACCAGCAACCCCAGGGCATGTCCTACCTACATGTCGACACCGTTTGCTATTAGGGGTCTGGTTAAAACCATCTGAGATGGAGTGATGGTTGCATCTGCCTGTCTGCTGGCAGGTTTTTTGACCACAGGTCAGCAACACTGGACCGGGGAAGAAGCTGGCACTGAACCCATCTGTTGGGATGTTCTCAAAGTCACACCTGTCAGAATTTCAGCCTAATCTCACGGACTGGCCATGTCAAAGGCAAACCAGCTGGTGAGAGGGATACAGAGGAGATGGAGGCTCTCCCTCCGAGGAAGGGTTCCTCGCAGGAGGGCAGGATGGGGGGGGATGCCCTCTGTGGACCACCACATTTAGTTGAGAATAAGGGAATTAGCATCATATGATAAGGGATATTCAGGGATTCAGAGAGATCCATTCCCAGGAAAAGGATCCAAAAGGACCACTTGAGTTAGATGGGACTTGTTCACAAGCACTTTTTTTTTTTAAAAGATTTTATTTATTTATTCATGAAAGACACACAGAGAGAGGCAGAGACACAGGCAGAGGGAGAAGCAGGCTCCATGCAGGGAGCCCGATGTGGGACTCGATCCCGGGTCTCCAGGATCAGGCCCTGGGCTGAAGGCAGGCACTAAACCACTGAGCCATCCAGGGATCCCCCAAGCACTTTTTTCTTAAAGATTTTATTTATTTATTTGAGAGTACCAGGCAGAGGGAGAGAGAGAATCTCAAGCAGACTCCACACTGAGCACAGAGCCCAATGTAGGGCTTGATCTCACAACCCTGAGATCATGACCTGAGCCAAAATCGAGTCAGATGCTCAACTGACTGAGCCACCCAGGCGCCCCATCACAAGCACTTTTAAGAGGAAAAAGAAACCAATTTTTCTGAAGCCTCCTCCATATTCCACTCTTTCACTTTGCTAGGGAAATTAACTTGGGGGAGAGAAAGCAACTGATGACACATGAAGAATACAGCAGCTCAGCATGTAGCAACGTGGACCCAGTGGGGTAGACAGGGTCCCACAGGGGGTGCCCCCTCACCCAACACAGGAGGAGCTTCCAAATGATGAAAAAAGCAGCTTGAGCTCCCGAGACAAATAACTCAAGATTTAATTTCTAGATCACTAAGAATGCCTTACTTGCAAGCTGTGAGACTTTCAGAAAAGTGCAATGTCTCTGAGCCTTGCTTTCCACGTCTATAAAACTGAGGCAAAAGCACTTCACTGACGTACTTGAGAAGAGTGAATGAAATAAACTGTATAAAGCCCCTAGCCCAGTGCCTAGTGTCTGTCTTAGCAGCTCTATTAACAGAGACTACTGGGGTGCCTGGGTGGCTCGGCAGTTTAGTGCCACCTTCAGCCCAGGGTGTGATCCTGGAGACCCGGGATTGAGTCCTGGCATTGAGTCCCTCGTTGGGCTCCCTGCATGGAGCCTGCTTCTCCCTCTGCCTGTGTCTCTGCCTCTGTGTGTCTCTCATGAATAAATAAAAAAAAAAATCTTAAAATAAAAAAAATTACAGAGAATAAAGAAAAATTCACACAATCCATACTCAAGAGTTGACAACCAAATCCACAGATCTCTCCTTCTCATCTCTGAGGCCCCAAACCACCTTCTGCATCAATTCCTTCATGTTTATCTCCACCACCGTGTCCTGCCCATCATCTCACAGCCACCTCACTGTCAGAGCCCCCTACTCCCACCCCCAAGGCTCTCCTCACTCCATACCACCCTGCGGGACCCCAGTTGTGCTTTCCAGGTCTGGCTCCACTGTATCACCTGGCTTTCAAACACCTCAACAGCTCCTATCAATTAAAGAAAAAAATCCCTCCTCCCTTATTGGGCTTCCTCAGCTCCTTGCCCATTTTCTACCCCATCACACCCCAGCCAGCCTCTCTGGCTCCCGAAATGTGTGTGCACCAGGCCCTGCTTTCCTTGCCATTTGCGGGATCTGGAACATGTCCTCCTTTCTTTACATCCTTATAAATGCCCTTTTTTCAATGACCAAATTGAGTTGGTCTCTGACATGCCAGCCCTTCCACTATACACCTAGGGCATGCTGCTAGGTACAGTGGACGCTTAATGCAGGTGACTGCTGGCCGATATGCAATCGGCTCCCATGTTGGGCCCTTGGAGTTCCTGTTATGTCTCTGAGAGCTGGCTCATCAGGAACAGCGCAGGATTCAAGGTCAGATGGGGCTCCGGGAACAGCACACCTCCGGAGGCGCAGTACTATCGCCCCCTGAATTAGACTCCTCAGATACAGCAAAAGCCTCCCAGACTCAGAAGCCAAAAAGCTGCAATGCTTGGAGGCTCCAAAGGTGCCAAGAGAGAACTTAACTTAGACTGAGATTTATTTTAAAGCAGAATTTAAAGGGAATGATCCACTTCTGAAAAGATTAATATTTGATCCCTGAATCCAAACCCAACTCTTAGGATAATCAGACTTAGAGAAATTAGGTTAGTGCTTCAAGTGCCACTCCGGTCCTGGAAAGCTGTGACGCCCTGGAGAGAAGAGCCAGCACGTGAATGTTCAGAGTGCAAATAAGGAGGCTTTTCAAATGCACAGAAACAGCCTCCTTCAAGGAGGCTACGAGCTGGCAGCTGCTGAGCACACTTCATGTTTGGGAAGGTCTATTCAGTTTACAGGTCCATTCCCACCCATTTCTCTCCCTGGTTCTTAGGACAGCTCTGCAAAAGAAGTGGCAGGGTGGATGAGGCCACCCAACTTCAGGAGTGTGATAATACTGACACAGAGAAGTGAAACCCATTGGTGAAAGTGTGTCGGTAGGAAGCATGTGCAAGACACCCTGAACCTGTGCTCTTCCCACTATGATGACACTAGGGAACCAGTAACCACAGCAACCGGTGATCTCCTTGAACAGAGGAGTCACCACAGCCAGCAGCACTCAGACCTTTGGCTGGACTGTCCACACCCACTGGAATAACCAACACATGGGGTGGTCTCTGGAGAGCATCTCTGGAGAGACTGAAGCTTCGCGGCACACACCTCAGGCTGGGTGAGCCTGACCAAGTGGACCAGGGTCTCCATCAGCCGAGGACCCTCCTCCCTCAGGAGACCTCACCACCAAGCCTTTGCTTTGGCCGATGAATGCCTGCCTGCCCAAAGTGTAAGGCACACGTCCAATGCCCAATTCCTATCATGTAATGCACATTCCTCTGCACATCCCTGTCACTGACTCGGCCTTCCCTCACTCTTCCACCTCCTTTCCCTGTGCCCTCTGGAATTCCTGCTCCTTTACCCTCAACCTCTTCAAAGGGACTCCCATCCTCCTGGCTCTGATGGAAATCTGGGTCACCTTCTGGCTTCCCTTGCAGTCCTTCCAGATCCCTCCTCTAGGTGGAGTTGCTTGCTTTTCTGTTCCTCTTAACATCTTCATTAACATGCTCCTTCATTCTGCTGTAAAAGCCAATCACACAGATAATCCTGTTCCTCTGGAGACAGTACCATTGGACTACATGGCCTTCTCCCCTTCCTAGGGGTTGTCTTCTGCCAACCTCCTGAAGACTTTGGATCCTGGCTCCTGGTGTCCCTCTCCATTCTAAGCTCTCCCATCATCCCAGGGGACTCCTGTAGCCCTTGCTTGACCCTGCCACCCTCCAGGCTTTGCAATTACTTGACCTATTAAATCTTTAACAGCCATCTCCTCCATAGGGCCTCAGCCGCCTAATCCCCACCACTCCAAATGCTTATCATCTTCATCATAAATTCCAGCCTTCTGCTTTCTGACCATAACCTCCAAGCAGCCAACTTCCTTGCTCCCACTATAGACTTTTTTTTTTTTTTTTTTTTACTCTGAAATGCCCAATTCATGGGACCCATTTTCTCCGAGTCTGTTAGGCCTCTTCTTTCCTAATTGAATTTAGATTTCGTGATATATCAGTGATCCATTCAGTAAAGTTCTTGCTAGTAACCTAAATGCTCCTCTATCCCTGGGAAGGGATGGTTGGAACAGTCTGACATCAATGCAGGCCCCTCATCACCAGTTTCAAATAAGGTCTCAACATAACCTATTACTCCCTCCCAGCTCACCTGAGCCTTCTCAATGACTCACTTGAACCTTCTCCATGCTCTTCAGACATATGACTGTCAGCTAGGCTAACCTCCTTCCCTTTAGCAGTTAAGCTTGCCTTCTGCTTCAGAGAAACGAGGAATTAGGCAAGAACATTCCCAGCTTCCCACCATCAAAGCAAACTTACAACTGCCTTACCCTCTCTTCTCTTTACAAAGGAAAGCACCTTCTCTTAATATTTCCTATCTTCTGGCATCTTAATAAATTGAGCTTTTTAATCCATGATCATATATCCTTCCATTTGTGAGGTCTTCTTTAATTTCCTTACACAAAGTTATGTGTAGAAGAAGTTTTGTACATCTTTCATTAGATTTATTCTTAGGATCTTGATCTTTTATGCTATATTTTTTTGTACCTTGCATGTCTCTATTTAACGTTGTGAACATATGGAATACAGTTATAATGACTTTTCTATGTTCTTTTTGCTAATTCTAGCATCTGTGTGAGTTCTGGGTTGGTTTCAATTGACTGATTAAGTCTTATTATGGGTCATGTTTTTCTGCCTCTTTGCATGCCTAGTAACCCTTAATTGAATGTCAGACATTGTAAGTTCTATCTTGTTGGGTGGTAGATATTGTGTATTCCTATAAATATTCTACTGCTTTGTTCTGGGATACAGTAATTTGGATCACATTGATCCTTCATGTCTTGCTTTACTGTTTTGTTGGATCAGTCTGGTGCACTTCCCCATCCAGGTCTAGTTATTCCTAACTAGGCAAATCCTTTTAGTACTTTACCCAGTATCCCACAAATTAGGAGTTTTCCAGTCTGACCATTGAGAACAGGCAATGTTCCTGGTCCCATGTGAACACTGAATACCATCCTTTGTAATCCATTCCAGTGTTCTTCCTTCAGCCTTGGGTAGTTTCCTACAGACATGTGCTAAATACTAAACTCTGCTACATCTTGAGGGGGACTTTCTGCTCATCTCCAGAATTCCATGCAGTTGTCTCCTCTCTGATACTCTGTCCTGCATACTCCAGACACCTTGATTTCTGCAGACTCTTCATCTTCTCAACAGTTGGAGGTCACAGGGCTCCGTCTGGGTCCCTCCTCCATGTGCTATGGTTACCCCAGATCTCTCTCAAGCCAATGAGCTGGGGCAGTCATGGTGCTCATTCAGCTTACTTCCTGTTTCTCAGGAATTAACCCCTGTTCTTAATTATCTGATGGCCAGTGTTTCACATATATGGTCTGGTTTGGGTTTTGTTGCTGTTTCAGGTAGGACAGTAAATCTGCCATCTGCTACTGCATCTTCACCCAAAGCAAAGTCTCTCTCAATTCTATTTTAATGGTATTTTAAAATCAATTTTATAAAAACACAAGTTATGAATAAAAATGCATAGGTTTTAAGTTTGTGGTTTAGCTAACATTGACACTCATTATCAACAACACACTGATCAAGATATAGAACATGGGTATCACTGCCCAATTATCTCATTTCCTTTCCCAGCCAAGCATCCCTCCTCCTACCTGAGGAAAAAAATCAGTGATCTCATTTCTATATTATGGATTAATTTTGCTTATTCCAGAACTCCATATAAATGGTCACACCATATGCTCTCTTTGTGCCTGGCTTTCTTCCCTCAGCAAAATGCATTTGAGCTTCATCAATAACATTGTATTAGTATTTCCATTCCTTTATCCTGCTGGATAGTATGCCAATTTCTGATTACATCACAATTTATTTATTTGCCTGTTGATAAATGTTTGGGTTTTTCCAGTTTGGAGCTACTAAGAACAAAGGTCCATTAATGTTCATAGCCAAGTCATAGTGGACATAGGTTTTCATTTCTTTTGGGTCATTATCTATAGGGATGGGACTGCTGGGCCAGTATGGTATTTAACTTTATGAGAAACTGACAAACTTTTCCAAAGTGGTTGTGCCATTTTATGTTTCTACCAGCAATGTAGGAGTGCATAAATTGCTCTATATTCTTGCCAATAGTTGGTACTGTTCATCTTAATTTTGGCTATTCTACTGTATATGACATGGTATCTCACTGAAGTTTAACTTGCACTTCCCAGGTGACTAATAATATTGAACATCTTTAATGTATATTGGCTGTTTTTGTATATTCTTTATATAGTTTCTGCTCAAGTTTTTTTTGCCAATTTTTAACCAGGTTATGTTTTTAGTTGTTAACATTCTTGTATGTTACAGGTACAATTCTGTCAGATATTTCTTATCTATAGACAGAGGAAATACTTTCCCCAGTGTGTGGTTTCCCTCTCCATTTCTTACTTCTGAAGGGCAAAATCATTTAAAAATTTAATTTTTAGCTTTTTAATGGTCCACTTCAAGTCACTGTTTGTGTCTGGTGTGACCTAAGGGTCAAGATCCTTTTATTTATTGTTAACTGAAGGTGTCTTTTCTCCATTTTGGATTATTTAGCACCTTTATAAAAAAAAAAACCAATTGATCATATACTTCTTTCTGGATTTTCTATTCCACTCAAGTATCCTATATATCTATATTTAGGCCAGAATGACATTAAATTTACTTTGCATTACAATAAGTCTTGAAACCAGGTAGCATAAGTCCTTCAACTTTGCTCACTGTCAAGATTATTTTGGTTATTACTTGGCTATGTGGCAATTATGTGTGAATTTTAGAATCAGCTTGTCAGTTTCTAAAAAAAAAAAAATAGCTACTAAGATTTTAAAAATCTTAAAAAGATTTATAAATGGTACAGCATTGAATGTGTAGAAAATTTGAGGAAAATGGACATGTTAACAATATTGTGTCTTCCAATCCATGATTATGGGATGCCTTCATTTATTTAGACCATCTTTAATTTTACTAATCAGTGTTTTACAATCTTCTGTGTAGAGATCTTCCACAGCTTTCCTTATCTCTATCCTTAAGTATTCTAAGTTTTTTATGCTATTATAAATATATTTTTTAAAAAAGATTTATTCACTCATGAGACACACACACACACACACACACAGAGAGAGAGAGAGAGAGAGAGGCAGAGACATAGGCAGAGGGAGAAGCAGGCTCCATGCTGGGGCCCGATGTAGGACTCGATCCAAGAACTCCAGGATCATGCCCTGAGCCAAAGGCAGATGCTCAAGTGCTGAGCCACCCAGGCATCCCTATAAATATTTTTTCAAATTTCATTTTCCACATGCTTGCGGCAGCTTATATACAGGAATAAAATCTTTGTAAACTGATCTTGTACCCTGTGACCTTGCTATAATCATTTATCATTTCTAACAAGTCTTTGGTCACTTTGTGAATAGAAATAGTTCTTTCTTTCTAATCATTCAGCCTTTTCTTTTTCTTGCCTCAATGTACTAGTCAGGAATTCTAGCATAATACTGAATAAAAGAGGTGAGGGAGGAATGATTACCTGTTTCTAATCTTAGGAAAAAAGCCATTAAGGATGATGTTACAGTTTTGTGAGGTTTTGGTTTCTTTCTTTCTTTTTTTTTTAATAGACCACCTTTTTCAGGTTGAGGAAGTTCCCATATATTCCTAGTTTGCCGAGTTTTTATCATGGTTATAGAATGCTGTCAGTAGCAATTTCTATATTTACTGAGATTATCATATGATTTTTCTCCTTCATTTGGTTAATATGGTAAATTACATTGTTTGAGTTTCCAATGGTGAACCAACCTTGTATTTTTGTTATAAACCCCATTTGTTCCTTTCATATTGCTGGATTAGATTTGCTAATATTTGAGAATTTCTATGTCATATTACTGAAATATGTTCTTATTATGTCTGGCTAGTTTTGGTATTGAGGTTATTCTGGCCTCGTAAAATGAGCTGGAAAAGTTCACTCCTCAATTATTTGCAAAAGATTTTTCTAGGAATGGCATTCTTTATTTCTAAATTGTTTGACACAATTCACTTTAGACATCATCAAAGCCTCTAGTTCTCTTTGGAAGATTTGTGATTTGAATTCTATTTAAAGAGCAAATATAGGGCTCCTTGGTTTTTTATTTCTTTTTGAATCCATTCTGGTAAGCTGAGTTTTTCAAGAAATTTGCCCATTTCTCCTAGTTATTGAACTTATTCTCATAAAGTGTTTTACCTATTTCCTTGCTATTGTTTTCATGTCTGGGGTGATGCCCCCTTTTCATTTCTAATACTGGTAATTTTTAATTTGCCTTTTTCTGTTTTGATTTTGTCTTGCTAGGGACTTGTTGATTTTAGTAAGCTTTTCAAAGAGTCTGCTTTTGCGTTTATTAACTTTACCTATTATTTGTATTTCCTATTTTATTGACTTTCATTCTTCATTATTTTTCACTTGGACAAATTTTTGCTTTTCTTTTTCTAGATGCTTAGATGATAGTGTTGATCACTGAATTTAAACCTTTCTTCTTTACTCATATAAGCATTAAAAGCTGCAACTTTCCCTCTCAGCACTCCTTTAGATGGTTAATGCAAATTCTGAGATGTTACGTTTTCACTACTCAGGTTAAAATATTTTATAACACTTATTGTAATATTTATCCTTGAGTTATAAGTTAGAGATAGGTTATCTAATTTCCAAGTACTTGGAGAATTGTCTAGACGGCTTATTGTGATTGACTTCTACTTCACATTTATTGCTGCTGGAAAAAACATACTTCTAAGATTTCAATCTTGTGAAATTGAGTGAGACTTTTACTGTCCATATGTGGTCTACCTTGGTTAATGTTCCATGCACTTTTGAGCAGAATGTGTATTCTGCAGTTCCTGGATATAGTGTTCTATAATTATCAATTAGCTCAATTTGGCTGATAGCCCTTAGACATTATGTATACTTAGTGTTGCTCTATCAATTATTGAAAGGAGATTATAAGAACTTTCATCTATGTTTGTGATTTTTGTGAATTAGTTTCTTCACTTACTTTTTATAGCTTTCCCTTTGTGTATATTAAAGCTTATTTCTTTATGTATTTTATTTTTTTAATTTATTTTTTTATTGGTGTTCAATTTACCAACATACAGAATAACCCCCAGTGCCTGTCACCCATTCACTCCCACCCCCCGCCCTCCTCCCCTTCCACCACCCCTAGTTTGTTTCCCAGAGTTAGGAGTCTTTATGTTCTGTCTCCCTTTCTGATATTTCCCACACATTTCTTCTCCCTTCCCTTATACTCCCTTTCACTATTATTTATATTCCCCAAATGAATGAGACCATATAATGTTTGTCCTTCTCCGATTGACTTACTTCACTCAGCATAATACCCTCCAGTTCCATCCACGTTGAAGCAAATGGTGGGTATTTGTCGTTTCTAATGGCTGAGTAATATTCCATTGTATACATAGACCACAGCTTCTTTATCCATTCATCTTTCGATGGACACCGAGGCTCCTTCCACAGTTTGGCTATTGTGGACATTGCTGCTATAAACATCGGGGTGCAGGTGTCCCGGCGTTTCATTGCGTCTGTATCTTTGGGGTAAATCCCCAACAGTGCAATTGCTGGGTCGTAGGGCAGGTCTATTTTTTAACTCTTTGAGGAACCTCCACACAGTTTTCCAGAGTGGCTGCACCAGTTCACATTCCCACCAACAGTGTAAGAGGGTTCCCTTTTCTCCGCATCCTCTCCAACATTTGTTGTTTCCTGTCTTGTTAATTTTCCCCATTCTCACTGGTGTGAGGTGGTATCTCATTGCGGTTTTGATTTGTATTTCCCTGATGGCAAGTGATGCAGAGCATTTTCTCATGTGCATGTTGGCCATGTCTGTATCTTCCTCTGTGAGATTTTTCTTCATGTCTTTTGCCCATTTCATGATTGGATTGTTCGTTTATTTGGTGTTGAGTTTAACAAGTTCTTTATAGATCTTGGAAACTAGCCCTTTATCTGATACGTCAATTTGCAAATATCTTCTCCCATTCTGTAGGTTGTCTTTTAGTTTTGTTGACTGTATCCTTTGCTGTGCTCTTTATGTATTTTAAAGACACTTACAATCGTCATGATCTTCTTGATGAATTGATCCCTTTATGAGATGCCTCTATCTCTGGAAAAACTCCTTGTATTGAAGTTCCTTTTGTATGGTATTAATATAGTTACCCAACTTTTTGTTTTTAAACTATATTTATAACATCTTGCATTTTTATATGCAGTCTAACAATAGGTCTTTTAATTAAAATGTGTCCATTTGCATTTAATGCAATTAGAGATGTGGCTGGATTTAGGTCTACCATCTTATTGTTAGTTTTTGGTGAATCCCACATGTTCTTTGTTCTTTTCCTGCCTTACTTTGAATAATTGAGTATGATTACTACTTAACACTCAACTTTATCTCTTCTTTTGGCTTTTAGGATAACACTTTATTTTTTAAATCATTGCTCTAGAGATTCATATAGGCATCCTTAATTTATTATAGTCTACCATGAATTCTTAATATTTCACATATAATGTAAGAATATTACAATAATAAAGTTCCACTTAACTCTATCTTTTGTGCTATTGTTGTCATTTTTTAACATACTGTAGTCCCTACAATATTTTTATTACTTTCACTTTCATCATCTTTAAAGAAATTCAGAAAGGAAGAAAATTCTGTATTCATGTTTACCATTTTTGGTGTTCCTTATTTTTTAATATATTTTTAAAATCTGGCATTATTTTCTTTAGCCTGAAGAACTTCCTTTAACACTTTCTATAGTGCAGATTTGTTGGTGACCAATCATCTCTGATAATTTCTTTAATCATCTTAACTTTTTATTTATTTATTTTTATCTTTTTAGAAACATTTTACTAAATACAGATTTTAGTTTCTTCTTTCAGCTCTTGAAAGATGTCATTCCATTGTTCTACAGCTTACATCATATCTGAGAATAAGTCAGTGTATAATCTTATTTTTCCCCCCATATATAATTGTCCTTTCCTTTCTGGTTTCTTTGAAAATACTCCCGGGTCTTTATTCTCAGCAATTTGCATTTGATGGGTCTAGGTGCACTTCTCCTTGTGTTTCTACTACCTGAGGTTTGCTAAGCATCCTGGATGTTGAATTTATAGTTTTCAAAAAATTTTCAACATTTGGGCTATTATTTCTTTAAAAATTGTTTTATTCTCCAATCTGTCTTCTACTTCTAGGACTCCATTTTCACATCTCTCAGATTAATATTGTCCTTGGAGATCACGAAGTCTTCACTGATCATCTCTCTTTTCCTCCCAGTGTTCAATCTGTTTATTCCAGACATAGTATTGCCTCTATTTCTCTGCTGAGATTTGCAATCTGTTCCTTTAGTATATCCATCCTTTCCTTCAATTCATTAAACAGGTTTGTAGTAGCAATTTCAAAGTATTTGACTTCTAATTGCAACACTCCTGTCATCTCTCAATTTGTATCGACTTATCCACCCTTGATTCTGATCATGTTTTCCTGCTTCTTTTCATGTCCTGTGATTCTTAATGATGTGGAGAAACATTTGGGAGAACATCTGGATTTGGGTGTCTTCCTGTAATGGGTGTTGACTTTTGTTTTGGCAGGTATTTAATTAATTAGCCACTTAACCTGAGCCTTTCGAAGCTTGTTTTTAAGCTTTGTTAGGGCAGGTCTAGAGGAGTTCTTACTATAGAGCTAAAGAAGCCTCAACCCCTAAGGCCTGGCTTTTCTGAAGTCTCAATTGACTGTCCAATGTATTTATCAAGGTCAGTCCACTCCAGCTGATCAGAACCCCTGTGTTTCCCAGCATAGTGAGGTCTCCAGCAGCTCACAGATTTCTAGCAGCTGTTCTCCACCAAGTCTTGGTAGTTTCATAGCAGCTTAGAGTCAAAGATTTAAGAGGATCCCTAGTTAGATTTCCAAAGCCCCCTTCTCTGCACAGCCCTCTCCAGTACCCTGCTCTGAAAATTCCAGCTGCCTCAGCAGCCCACCCTCTGCTCTTTGCCTCCTCAGCAAAAGACTGCTGTCCTCTGCTGGGCTCTGCCTCCCTGGGCCTCAATTCTGAAAGGGTCTTCAGGCAGAAAACCAAGGCATTTGTGGGCTTACTTGATGTGTTTCCCTTCTCTTAGGGATCCCAATCCTGCACTGCCTATTTCCATCTCTGGGGGGGAAAGACTGCTTCATATATTTTGGCCAGTTTTCTAATGGTTTCTGGTAAAAGGTGGACTCTGCAACTGTTACTATGTTGTGGCTGGAAGCAGATTATAAACAGTCTAAATTGACCTCCCCATATCCAGTCTTGTATCTACCAGTCCATTCATATTGCAGCAGCCAGAGTGATTTTTACATGCAAATTTTTCCATTTTGTTAAGAAAACTTCCAAACATTCATAGAAGAATTATGCAGTACACACCAAATGCCTACCACCTAAATTTCACAATTAACATCTAGATTTTCTTTATTACCTTTCTATCCACCCTTCTATCCATTCACAAAGTCATCTTATTTTTTGATCCATTTCAAGGTAAGCTGAAGACATCATAACACAGAATTACCCTTATAAAATGCAAATATAAATCACATTCTTCCTGCTTCAAATTCATCAGTAGCTTTACCTTTCAGCTAATGACCAAAATCTATGATGTGATCTAGAATGACCTTTCTTGATCTGGGTTTTGCTGATCAGTCTTTTCTCTCCATCCTTCTTTCCTTGTTCCCTGGGTGCCTGCCCCCCTGGTTTTGCTCAGTTACTCCAACATCCTCTGCTCCTCCCTACTGTAGGGCCTTTGAGTGAGTTTTCCTTTGACTGGAATACCCTTCCTCAACTTCTCCCCCATCTTGCCTGGATATGATGGCTATTCGTGCATTTTCCCTTCTTCTAGGATGCTTCTCCTCAGCCCCTAGATATCAGCTGTGCCTTTTAAACACTCTCACAGCCCTACATACCTTTCTTTCAAAGAATTTACAGAAGTTTATAATTATAATCTTTGTCTCTCCCATTAGATACAAGCTTCATGAAGACAAAAACTAGGCTTTGTCTCATTATTAGAAACCCAATGTCTAGTAAGGTGCTTGGCAAATACATCGACTATTGTGTAGGCACTTAAAAATATTCATTAAATGAATAAGTCATTTTTTTTCCTTAAGAAGTGTAAGAAAGAGAAAAAGCATCTAGCAAGATTTTCTGATTCTTCTTTTTTTTTTTTTTTAGATTTTCTGATTCTTATTAGTCTGTTATATTGAACCCAACCAGCAGGTACAGGGTCAGTTCTTGATACTGCCCTCCAAGCACATTGCCCTAGTTCAGATGCTTGAGGAAGACAGTCATTCAAAAAGCCCTCCAGAGACAGGAAATCCATAATTTTTCAGTGCTCCTCTAGACAGCCAATCTAAATTCTCATAACACAGTGGCTCCATATCTTCATTTGATTCTCAGAGACACAGCTCTGAATACCAGAGTTTTGTTTTGTTTCAGAGGGAAAGCATTTTGATGGTACCTTATAGGATTTAAAACCAGACACTGCTCAGCACCTTACTCCATGCCTCTACCTACCTACGCGCTCCCATCTTATACACCACGGCAATAAGCATTACTCCCTTCTGCCTCCTGGGACCCAGGACAGTGGTCTTGTGGGGGAGGAGGATACTTGTGCCTTGGATGCATACATCTGTTGAAATAATAAAATGAAATTCCAAGAAGGGAACAACTGCTGGACTTTAATAAAGAAGAACTCCCTGTACTATGAACATACTGGCCTTTGTATGCCGAGCTGCCCGGCTATACCAATATTTGATCTCTGTGAGCAATTCTAACAGCCTGCAAAAGAACATCACACAGAAGGAAAAAAAAAAAACTGACAATAAGGTTGACAGTAGCAACTTAGGAGCAACCATCAATATGTTTCTCATAAGAAGTCAAATTATTAAGTTCATAAACATTCCTTTCATTGTACAGCAATTGTTAAGGCCACCAATCGAATAGGGAACACAGGAAAATTATGGCTTTAATTTTGGCCATTAAGTTTCCAGCAGCTTTATGAAGAGCTGGGTCTGTGGATGAAAGTAGTATAATGAATTCTCTTCCCCCAGGACTTGGGATCAAAGACTAAATAACCAAAAAAAAAAAAAAAGACTAAATAACCTGCCCTACAACACCAACGCCCACAACTACGTCTCCCCTTCTCTTAACTGCCCATCAACACAGCAGAGCACGGTGGAGGGAAGGCTGCCGAGGGAGCAGCTGTTCAGCCCAGAGCTCTCCATCAGCACAACTGAGGCCCAGGAGGAAATACGTGGCCAGAGGTGCCTCCTGGTCCTCAGCGGTCTTCGCTGTGCATTATAAAAAAGGAACTCAGTCAGGAACAGATGATAGCCACAGCTGACAAGTGAGAGAGCTCTGCTGAATCTGTTGCCGGTGCCTGGCTGCTGTCCACTGCTGTTGCCAGGGAAACAGGCGTCAGCTTGATGGAAACAAGGATCAGCGAAAACTTTCACTTACCTCGCTTCCCCTGATCCCCAACAGCCATTTCTATGGAAACAGTAGCTGCGAGCCAGTGGCAGAGAGGTTACCACTCACTTGCTAATGTCAGGTGTGGCTACCAGCCTGTGCACTTCAGGTACCGTGGTACCGACAGCACCAGGATCCAGCTGCCAGCTACCCCCAACAGCCTTTTTACTCTGCAACAAGAAAGTTCAGTGTTTAAAAGTATATAGAAATGTTTCGCTTGGTTCTTCATCAGAAAAAGGGAATTTAGCATTCTTCCATGGAAAGCTGAAGCGGGGCTCAATTCCTTGTTCTACCCAAGCCAAACCAGGTGAAGGCACTAAGAGAGCCCATGGCTCTTTCCCTCAATCCCCAACCCCACTCACATTACTTCTAAGCACAAGAAGAGAGACACCCAACTGTGTAGAAAAATCTTTCACATATTATATTAGCCTAACTCAAAAATAAAAGGACAAGCCCAGCTAAATCTGAGAGTTATTCTGCTGCCAGTGATCATTAAAGGGGTCTTTGTCTGCAATTCTGGCAGCATGATCACTAATTACAGGTAGAAAAAAAATTTTTTTAAGTTGTAAGATCTAAGAACCCTATACCCTCTTTTTTGTTTTTAGACTAGAGTTCGATGTGCCTTCTTAGTCTGGTCAGGAGACAGAATTAAGTCATGAATCAGTACAAGTTCATTCTGTAATACAGAAGCACCCAATCACACAGGCAGCCTGGTTATCCCATCATCTAACACCACTCCTTTCGATGTTGTAAGCAATTCAACTACTCTTCGAAGACGCAGGTATATCAGAGGAGTATGTATAGGAAAAAATTCTGGTGTTCATTTTCAATCAGCAGATGCTGGTAAAGTGTTGAATGAGAGCAAAATCTAATCCCAGTCATGAATAATTTATAAGAATGCCTCTTCCCAGAGGTTATGTCTCCACTTAGAAAGCATTCACCAGTGATACAACTACCATCTACCTGCTATGTTTTGCCTCCTGAGCCAATATTCAAGGAGAAGGAATCAGAGGCAACCTCTGACCTACCATGTCTTATATAATGGTGTGAATTTAAATGGACCTGGGTACAAATGATGCCCCAGGCCGATCCTGCTCTGTAAAATCCCAAAATAATATAGTCCCGAGTCCCCACCACTACCATTACCACCACCTTCCCTCCCCATTCTTTCCATATCTACAGTTGCACAGTCAAGTAGCCATGCCTTTGTGAGGCCCTGGGATTTGACGTAACTAGAATGGGGTATAAGAAGAGCCGAATAGTGAAACTCAGAATAATTCATTGGTTTGAAAATGGCCCTTGCTTTTCTAGAATGCTTCACCTCATCCATGTTCCCTCACAACTTGTGAAGATAAACAGGCCTCTAGTAATATAAAATTGGATTAATGATTTAAAAAGATACCTGTGATCTGGTAAATTAGAACTTACTGGGACACAGAGAACACAATTTAGAGATGAAGGACTTTGAACTTAGAGACATGGGCTGGGTTTATATTCAGTCTTAGGTCATAAAATCTGCTTTACAAAAAAACATTATCTTTTAACATACAAAGCCTGCTTTAAGAAAGTCTTTCAAATATTTTCCCTAAGATGTTGGCAAAACCAAAGCTTTGAATTCATAGGCGAGTTATAAATGATTTTAATCTAATCTTTAAAGCAGGCCCAGGAGGTGGTTTATGTAATATCTTTCAGTAATCACTGGCTTATGTCATTATATATACATGTGTGTATGCAATAAAACATTTAAAAATATTATATAACTTAAGAGTTTCCACTATGCAGGCCGATCTTGACCAATTATTATTAAAAAGACTGAGTTGATTAGATTTTTTTTTTTTTTTTTGCAACAAATCACGTTTTATATTCTCTCACTCAAGCCACCACGATAACAAGGAGCAGGCATGCTATGCTCCAGCTCATTGAATCCTCACACAACTCACATGGTTGGTATTTTAGCTCCATTGCACAGATGAGGAAAGTGAGGCTCAATGAGAATCAAGTCATTACTTTCCAACTCTAAAGCTGGTGTGATTAACCATGATGCTACAAAAATGCCATTCCCCTACTTTGTGGGAAAAAAAATTCACTGTCAGAGAGAACCTGAGTCACAAAGATTTAGAGCTGGAAAATACTTTGTGGCTGACAAAGAACCTCCATAGCTTCACCTTGGGGGGCACAGAGTTCAGTGTGAATGTGTATACAAGACTCATTTCTCTTGGTCGCTTCCTGGTAAATCCAGAAAATGGTATACTTTAATTTCCAAAGAACTCCTGTGTCTGTCCCCATTTGCCCAGAGAGGGGACTGGGAGGAGGTCCATGGATTTAGGATGAAGATGCATTCGATGAGTCAAATCCTTTACTTCTATGTTGTATATATAAGGTTGATATAAAGCCAGCCACCCTAGCAGGAAGGCTGCACAACGGGACCATCCCTACTTAAGAGACCAGGAGACCGAAGCTCAGGGTTACAAAGATAAGGCTCAGAGTTGGTGGGGGACACTGGCAGGATCAGAACCCAGGCCTTCGCATCCACCAGTCTCTTCTAGGGGGCCTCACCACAGGTACGCCTGGCATCAGGTGGGGCCTACAGGTGAAAAAGTGAATCCACTGCCCAGGACCACCACTTCCTCCCGCCCCGCACCCCCCAGGAATCTGGCAGTAATTCTAAAGAAACAAAGCGCCGAGCCACCAATTAGTTCTCTTATTCTATTTACTGACAAAAACCTCAAAAGGGACAAGGAGCTAAATGAACAATGTTAAAAGTAAAAAATTCATGAAACTTCTAAAAAAAAAAAAAAAACATAACCACCCACATGAGAAGAGACATAATCTGCCTGACTTATAAACTTAAATGACACATTCTTCCCAATCCTTGGTCATAACAGGATCATCTCCTCAATGACAGTGTAAAATTGCAGCACAAGCTACAGACATTCTTGGCTCCCCCTCCCCAAAGACCACCACCACCAGAGATAAAAGTCTTCATCTGTGTTCATGCTTGGCTACACAGGGTATACACTTCATAAACTTCATACTCACCTTGAGAAAAGATCTGTTGTAAAACCAAAGATTTTTCCAAAGCATCAATCTTAGAATGCTTTAAAAATGTACCAACACCAAATCAAGTGTGCAGGTTAAAATCAGTTCACGAATACAATAGGATGGCATGGCCACACACACAAAAAACGAAAAAGCCAAGGAGCAGAAACAAGTACTTCCAAGGGGTTAACAGACTTTAAAGACACACAAGCACCATTTAACGATTCTTCATCAGAAGGCAATAGCACAGTCTGAAGTTTCTAAAATGGGAGGCTTTTAATTCAGCGCTTTAAGGATTATATGTGCGCGGGTCTGAGAGTCCCTAAGGGGCCATGCAACACAAGTTGTCTTCCTTTTAACATTCAGTTCCCTAGAAAAAAACTGAAGAACTCTAAGACTAAGGCAAATTTTTAAAAAACTTAGCAAGAAAATGCATACGAATGACTCGCTTTGATTTTTTTGTTGCTTTGGGGGCCAGTTAAGGGGAAGGAAGTGCCAGAGGAGCTGGGAATTGTTCAGGGAGGTGGGAGCAGGCTCCTCATCGGTTCCCCCCTCCCGTAGATGCCTTATCGCCTTTCAAGATCCAGCTCACAGACATGCAGCCTACACAGCCCACAGCACACCTCTGCTCCAGCTTGGCCATCCTGCACTGCTTAACAGTCTCTCCACCAGACAAGGAGAGTCTGAGTCCAATGCCTCTGTGTCTTAGAATGCCGGCACCCCTGGTCTCTGGCCCAGAGCCAGCACACAACAGGCAATGCTAGCTGAACCAGCAGAGATGGCTGAAAGGCTCTGCTTTGCAGCCGTGGCTCTACTTTGCACCAAGTACCCTTCAGCACTGTGGCCTCACAGTGGAGCACCTTCCATGTGCAGCCCCCAGGAGCTGGGGCACAGCAGGAACGGACAGTGGAAATCACTGGGGAGTCTTGGATTTTATTTTTTCACATGCAATGTGTTCTCCCTCAGAAGGGATCTAAGTTTTGTTTTCATATAAAAATGCTTTTGAATTACTTATTATTTTCCCTAAAATATATCCCAGTAAACTGGTTGTCCCATGGAGGTCAATATTTAATGCCCGCCATTCTACTAAGGAGCCCCTCCTCCCATATTTTTCTTTCTCCCGTCTTGAGCTGCTTCATCACGCCGGGGCGATGGCTCCTGTGCCGGGAAGCCTGGAGATAAGGCATGTCACTGGCACTGTTAAAATTAGCAGTTTCCATGGCCTCAGTCAGTTTGGTTGAACTTGGGAGACATGGGGCGCCAAGGAATGCACAACAGAATTGCTGTTAACCTTGTACAGGCCATTCCTGAGGCAAAATCGACACCATGCTGCTTCTCCAGGGATAAATTCCACCCTTACAAGCCCAACACTAACCTAAGGCCACAGAGACTGATCAGGATGAAAGCACTCTTCTTCACACAGGGGCTTGCAGAGCCATTCATCTGTAGATGGAAGCTGTGTGTGTGTGGGGGGGGGGGGTTTGATGCTGTCACCTCATCCCAGCCCCACCTGCCTCACTGGGGGCATGGGCTCCAGGGCCATCACTAGAGACGGGCTTCCCACAACAGTTTTACATCTGTGATGTAAAAGTGAGCACACTCGGTCAAGGAGAACCCCAAATACGTTACCCCCTGAAAACATCAGGGCAGTTTAGAGGGCAGACCAGGAAGGGGAGCAGAGATGGAGAAGGAGCTGTGCTCTCTGCTCTGGCAAAGGCAGTGCGTGGACCAATGCGATATAGGGCTCTTTGCTGACTCAGCATTCCATGAAGGTGTCACCCCTCCTCCCCCATCCTGAGACACAGACTTGGAAAGAGGAAGATAAAGGTGAGGATTTGCCCATGTGGACTCAAGTGTACCACCAGTAAGTACTTCCTGAGGAAGTGTGAGCACAGTGGGTGACAAAGGCTCCTGTGGGGAGATGGGCAACCCTGGCTTCCAGCTGGGGTGCTTGTCCACCAGCAGTGGTTAAGTTCTGGAACAGCTTCTGGGAGAGCCCAGGCAGCCCCTTCTTCCTTCTCAGGGTGCTCCCCTTTCTGGATGTCTGTGGGTGGTGAGGACACAGAGCCACCTCAGGGGCCTGGGATGGCATCTCTAAGAACAGGCAGGGCACAGCTGAGAAACACCAGGATCCCCTGCCCGAGTCAGCCTCCACTCTACGGAGAATCTTCTCTATGGAGAAGATGGACCACTCTATGGTCATCCAAGGAGTGGAGGCAGCGAAGTGAAATTTCAAAAACAGTGACTGAGTGAGCAGAATGATAAGGCCGTAGGAAGTGCATATGAAAAAGCTGGTTGTTTCTCTGCATTAAAGATTCCACAAGTTGAGACTAATCATGAATTAGAGGGACAATCCTCACAATGACAGTAGCAGAAAACCAAGCAAATAAATGACTTGAAGGATGTAAGATTTTGAAGTTGTTCAGTATTTATGTGCTAATCTGGGTTTATACCTCCTTCTCCATAAAATCTGAAACACTCTGGAAACATTTGCAACACACTGTGGGTAACACAAAAAGGCCAGGTTATATACTAATGGGAACAAAGCCACAAAAGACAAAGACCCTCTCCTGAGGACACCGAGGCTGGGACTCCCTTCACTCATTGTAATCCACTTCTGCACATGGCCACACTAACACACCTGGACTCAGGGAAATGTTTTCATTAAATAACATTTGGCAAGCGTCAGCAACACAGAATCTCACAGACAAGATACAGGCAGAGAGAATCACAGTTCAATCCAAAGCAACACACAGAAGGGACATCAGAGTCCACACGCATGCAGAGAAGCCGCAGGGAGCAGCTGGGGGACACGCAGAGCCGCCCCACGCGTGGCAGCAGCAGAATGTGCAACGTGGATCTGACTGCTTACCCGCTAAGGACACCAAGAACCAGGTTAAGGACGAAAAATGAGCCAAGGATGATCAGACTAACAAAATACACCCATGGCCATTCCCATCCTATCGCATCATTTACCTGTAAAATGTAAGGAGATCAGTTATCAGTTATCCATTTACTAAAGAGCAGAGCCCCAGGAGCAGCTGCCAGACCACACAGACTACTGCTCTTAGGACAGGGACCCCAGCTAGGACCTTTCACCTTTTGTCTGCAGGTAAGGACAAGTTCTGGTGCTGAAATCTACAAACCTGGCCCACCAAGTGTCAGCCAGGATCAGCTCGCTTAGCTACTGTTTTGTACCAATTAATCTGCATATTTGGATCCAGACCAATAAGGCAATTATAAATGTATCTCATTTTAGGACAGACAAAAGGGCAAGCAATGGAATCTCTTTAAATTCCAAGCAACAACGCTGATTAGTTTCTGGTCAATAACCTTTCCATAGCTTTCTTTCATAAAGGTTGGTGAAATTCCAGAAAGCATCTTGATTTGGGAAGCCTCAGCAGAAGAGAAAGCATCTCGGAGGACACAGAACATGTTTGGCACCCATCCGGCTGCCCTCCCCTCCTCAATCTAGCAAAACCTGTGTGGTCTTGGCAACTGTCCTTAGGACTCTGCTTTCAAGATGAAAGAGGTGTAGCTTACCCGCTCAATACACCAAGTACAAGATTTAGTACGAAAAATGACCCAAAGATGACGAGACTGACAAAATACACCCAGGGCAATTCAAATCCCATAGCATCATTCATCTGCAAGAAATGAGATGGTCTCATAGGAGCAGGTTAATAAGAGGATCTAATAAAGAGAGAGGTGACATTAGAGACAGCATTCAATATATTGAATTAAACATTTACTTAGATTTGAATCAGAGACAACAGTAGCCAAGGTACATTCACTATATATTCCCAACGCACGCACGCGCGCGCATGTGCACACACACACACACACACACACACACTCACACAAACACCCATGAAGAGTCATCAAAGCTTTGGGGGCAAATAATAGCAGACTTTGACACAGGCAGGGCAATCAGCTGGGATCTGGCTTAATGGAAAGTCTTGGATGATGGACTTTCAGACTAGATCTTGGTAGATCTATTCTAAGCTAATGCTTAGCTAAAAAGTATTTCCTACTCAAGTTGTTAAAACTTTTTGCTTTTATCATTTGTGATGGTGGAAAAGTCTTACAGAGACAAACTTACAACATTTGACACTATCAATTCTTTCCCTTAAAAAAAGAACACCTTAAAGTAATAAATTTCTATTGGAAACCAACCCATCCAAAGAACCTGACCCACCTAAAATCTATATTATCTGTAATCAGTGAGTATAAGCACAACTAAATTAACACAAAGAAGAAAGTGTTCAGAAGTCAACTAGGTGACACACATTCAAGGGTGCTTTTGGGAATGAAATTTTTGCCACCTGCACCCAAGGAAGGACCCAGGATAAAGAAAGAAGCTTTTATCCCCACACCTAGCTTTGACCTAGATGACCCACCCAGGAGAGTTGACTCCAGCTGTGAGCTGACCAAGACTAGGTAAAAGAGTCCAGAGGAACCCTGTGCCACTTTTTCTAAAAGAGTCAGACATGGCCTTTGGGGTAGACCCTCACAGGGAAGGTTTGGTCATAAGCAGCTTTCATGTGGGAGCAAACCAGTGCTTCAAGGTTCATGGCTAGATGGTATTTTCCAGCAGCACGTGTAAGTGTTAAATTTTGTTAAATTACAAAAGGCAAACACTTCTCCCAGGAAGGAGGCATTAAGGACCAGTTTGGGGACAGAATGAATGGCTGCAGGTCTGACTTTGCTTGGAACACCCATAATCTTGGCCAACAGAACTATACATAGTCTGTGAGAGTTCTTGTAAGCCCCTTCGGCCTTCAAGCATATGACTTCCTCCATGTTACCCGGCTTTGGATTTTAGCTTTACAGAATGAAGTGTGTGCATTTCACTATGTTTGCTGCATGCAGAAGCCAAACAGGAAAAGAGAACATTAAAAAAAAAAAAAAAAAAAAAAGATCTAACATCTGTTGCTGAAGTCTAGGGAGAGGGCATTAAATCCCTTATGAAACACCTGTTTGGCCACATGAAAATTGATGTGCTTAATAGAACTCATATCAGTCTGCACATCTCACATTGGCAATTAGAGTAATGAATGAACCAGGGCCGTGGCTGCAATTGTTGATCGAATTAAGCTGGATAAACTAATTTCAGCAGGAAGGCAGAGGGTAATTCTTCCAAAGCAATGAAACCACTAAACTTATTTAAAAACCCATGTGTGGAGGAGAAGAACCAGGCTGCCTGGTGTAGTGGCCAGAGCCTGGCCTGGAGTCAGGACCTTCCATAGAGACCTCTCTTTGGACCTGTCTCTTCTAGGTTGGAGCAGTGCAGATAGAAGGGGAGTGTGTGCTCATGGTGTGAGGAAGGATGTTCAAAGTCCAACACTCCCATCAGTAGGCCTCACTCTTGTACTGCCCTGGTGTGAGGTGACCCATCCTGGACCCAGCTGTGAGCTGACCAGGATGTGGTGAAAGGGCTGGTCAGCGGCCAAGCCAACCACTTTACCACTCCTCATTCAGGCCTCAGTCTGTTGTTGCACAGAATGTTCTAGGAACAGCAGTCTGTTCCACTTGGGAGGGCACTTAAAAATTAAAGCAGCTTTCGATCTCAGGAATAGGTGTTTGACAGATTCACAATTACTTGGATCAGAAATATCAACTGGAATGACAGCTGGGGGCTGGAGGGAAAGCCGCAGAAGATTATCTCTAACTCCACAGAAGGTGGGAAAAGAAACAAAACTTAAAGCTCTAAGGGCCAGTCCTTCTCCAAACTTCTCAACCCAAGTCTCTTATCAGAGGCCAATATTTCTCAGACCTCACCAAATACATGGGAGAAGTCAGAACTGGCGAGCTGTCCCCCAAAATACCCAAATGACAATAAAGGCTCTGCTGGGAATTTTGTCTGCATGGTCTTTATCAACAATGAAAAAAATCAACATGACCTGCAGCATTTCAATTTAGATTCATTCTTAAAAGTTTCATATCAAACTCATCATGTGGTGTCACCTGGTACCTAGAAAATAATATTCTATTTAGTTTCTTTTTTTTCCCCTCATTTCAAAGGCTGAGATGCACATTCTTGTCTCCAATTACAGAACAACCTAAAGCTTTTTGTTATTTTCTAACTGGTGAAGAACACTACTGGAAACTTGGTAATACTGGTTGGAGTAAGAGAAAGGCAGGCTCTTGGCCAACGAGAGAGAAATTTCCTAGGTGTCTTGAATGAAGCAGATCGTCAGTTTGACCATGAGAACTTTACACTGGAGTCTGGCAGCCAGCACCTTCATAGGCATGTTCACTGAGGAAGGAGCGTGGCGGCAAGGCAAGGGATCATAAATGATTTATGTGTGAGTCGCTCTCTCCTTAAACCAATGCTATTTTAATTTCCTATTTTTTAAAATATTTCCTCTGAGTTGAAGAACTGGTTTAGGTAGTCTAACTGTGCATCTTGCAGATAAGAAAATTAAAGCCCAGAGAGTTGTGGAGACCTATCCAAGATCATGCACCCAGCCCTATCCAGCCTTCATGTTCTTCCCTTGCCCTATACCCTGCTGCCTCCAGAGACAACAAATATATGTGGGTGAGGAGGCACTGTAATTATGCTTATAGAATGAACTTTATAACAGAGCTCTATAAGGACTTTTTCCCCACCAGAAACTGATAATCCCACTCCCACACATCCAAATAGTTCTAAGTATGTCCTTCTTGCATATTGGGCTCACTTGTACTTTTCTCAAGACCTAGCCAGGCCTTTGCCAGAAATTCTTGAGAACCAAGGCATCAGTGAGCTTGAGAACAATGACCAAATATAAGCTTGACAAGATGCTAAGTAATCCCTGGCAAAGACTTTGTCCACCATATACAAACATCTAGATGATTGCTTGCAATCAATATTTACAATCTAATCTCTTTAGTTGTCTCTCAAGATATTTCCTTTACACCTTATTGTGAATAAAAATTGATATTTAAATATGGCCCTTCTACATTGAGGCAATGGGATTATACCATGAGGAGTAAGGGTAACTAGTATTTGTTAAGCACTTGCTCTGTGCCGGTCAAGGATGTTCTGTTCTGGAACACAGTTGCGTACCTTCCATCTGACCATGGCCCATTAAATATTAAAAATGGTTTGGTACCTTGGCTCTTGTCTTTCTGATGAGTTAATAAATATAATCAACAAGCAATGAAAAACCACCTGATGTGTTTCAGAGGATAAGATCTGTTAACTGTTTGGAAGATTACTTAGCTGCCCTCTAGTGTTCTAGAATGGTTCACAAACCTCTGACAGAGAATGCCAAGGAAAGTGTGCTGGGTTCAGTCTAGAGCAGGGGTCACCAAACTATGACCTGTGGGCCAAACCCAGCCCATCATCTGCTTTTGCACAGCCCTTGAGCTAAAAGTAGCTTTTTCATTTTTAAATAGCTAGGAAGAAAAAATCAAAACATTTCATGACACATGAATGTTATACAAAGCTCAAAGTTCAGTGTTTAGAAATAAAATTTTAATGAACAGAGCCACACCCATTTGTTTACATGTGGCCTATGGCTGCTTCTGAGCAACATGGGCAGGCAGAGGGCAGAACTGCGTCCTTGTGACAGTGATATTATGGTCTGCAAGGCCAAATATATTTACCATGTCGCCCCTTATAGGTCTATAGATCCCTGATCAAGAACCATGACTACCAGCTGGAGGACTCTGGGGATGTTCACTGGGTCTCTCTATACACACATTTGGTCTTCAAAATCCCAGTCCTTCTAAGAAAGGGATATAGACTGGGATAATGTTGATAAATTACTTGAGTTCCTCCATCAGAATAAAGATGCCCTGTAATTCACAGAGAATATAATTATTATATTGTCAAATTATTAACTCTGTGATTGTCGTATTAACAATAGAGATGATAATTATACAATCCTAGGTGATACTTAAAGGTTCAGAGGAAAGCAATGGAAACTTTGATTTCTGGGTGCATGGAATTTTCTCTCCTTTAATCACACACTCACAGTTTTCACTTGCTTGACAACAGGAAAATTGTCATGAGAGAATCCATGTGCAAAAATTTAACAAAGTATAAAACTGTGTATTAGTCAAGGCATGTTGGATCAGCAGTGGACAGTTGACTCTGACAGAACAACAGAGCTGAAAGGAGTCATATTTTTTTAAAAAAGTCAAAATATTGTTCCTGTCCCATTTGGGGCGGGGGGCAGGGACCAAAGTTTGGCTATTTGGATAAATCTTTTCTATTTATCAGAAATTTCAAGGCAAGACTGGAATTGAGATTAATCTAACGAGGATTTGCAACTTTGAAAATAATACTGACAATGAATGCTTTATCTGATTTGAAGGTCCCCTTGCCATAGGCATGGTCTTGGTTCATCCAAAATAATTTCCCTCCTTCTTCCTCTTCCTGAAAGGCATCATCTTATGGATGTAAATAACAGTCATGCATACCCACACAGACACAGACACACACATACACATACATACACACACACACACACACACACACACACACACTTTCTCTCTCTTTCCTAGGACAACAAGAAAAAGAAAAGAAAGAGAGAGAAGCAAGATACAACATGTTGGTGATGCTCAAAACTTTTTACCAAATTAGGCTCACACTTTGGGGAAGAAAATAAAACATACCTTTTTGCCTAATTGAATACATAAGGACTTCTAGAATCCTATAAACACGGTGTTCAATGGTGAAGGGAAGCAAAAACCTACATATAACCACTGTGTGCCAGGTTCTCTGAAGGTATAAAGGAATATGGAACCCTAGAAAGAGTTTAAAATTTAGATACTGCCAGAAGCTACTTCTCAATTTGTAGGCCTTCTAACTAAAGACTGCCCATTCATGAAGTACTTTATCACTAATTGCCTTTTAATGAATCATTATTGGAATCCTGATTAATCTCATGTGAACTTGGGTTTAGGCTTAAGATCTACATGTCAGCTGTTTTTCTTGGCAATCTGTGCCAGGGAAAATAATTTCTAAATTTCTGTGAGCTTTTTCAGATTCTATCAAATAAATAAGCAAACAACCTCAGCTCTGGGAAATAGCTGTTAAGATACTTTTGTTCTTCTTTTATAGCAAATCCTTCTGGTTCTTTTGGGAACAAGAATAACCAGACCTTAGCCATAGAAAAGGCGTTCTTCCGTTTTCACTGCAGGTTGGATGGATCCACCAGCCCTGGAAGTTTGATGTGCCTTTCCTACCCTCTCTGAAAGACTTCTATAGTTCCAAAGAAAAAGGAAGAGAGACATAGGGGGCTTGTGCTGGGCTGATTTATGGTATTGCTGAAGATGCAAAAGGGAAATAGTATAATATGGGGAAATCCATTTTGGCCTGAAGGTTGTACTAAGTTCATGGAAAGCATGAAAGGGATCCAATTTCTTCTGTTTAGGATCTGATAAAGCAAGCTACCTTTATGTAAAAAAATATAAAAATAAAAAATAAATCAAGCTCATGGAAGTCCAGGAGCATCTTAACCTGAAAAATAACCCCTGGCTCTCTAAGAATTTAATTCAGAACAGTCCTGACTTTGGGAGTTCCTCTAAAGGATTCGTGGGCACACTGAGCAGCATGTCCCCAGGCAGACAGCGGCTTTCTGGAGTGGAAACTAAGGCTAAGTGGAAACTAAGGAAAGAGGGGTCATCTCACTGAGGAGAGGGTCTGCTTCCCTTCCCAAGAACTGACTAACAGGGTTTCTTTTTCAGCTAACTCTTCAATGGTTCTAGCGAATGAAACACTCTATCAACAAAAGAACACTCCACACACGCTGTCCCCCTGCTGCTTACCCAGTAGAGCACATCTGTCCAGCCCTCCATGGTGATGCACTGGAACACGGTGAGCATGGCAAAGGCAAAATTATCAAAATTGGTGATGCCTCCATTTGGGCCAACCCAGCCACTCCTACACTCCGTGCCATTGGTGGCACACTGGCGTCCATTCCCTGAGAACGCACATGGCGCTGGGTCCTCTTCAGCTATGATATCTGCAAACAGAGCACACAGGCTTCACCACCCCAGACATGAACACCAGGAAGCCCGAAGCCAATGGAAGTGTAGTGCCCTCGCCAGAGCTCAGAACACCTGCCTCCTATCTATGCTGTCAGACTCCCACTTGACCCTCAAGGTCCACTTCAAAGACTCCCTCCTCGGTGGCATATGCCATTTCTGCACTCAGAATCCACGGCTCTCTCCTCTACCCTGTCTCTACAGCACCTTTCTTCAGTGTACAGAGAACGATGGTAGTGATTCCCCTCATGTTCTAGTTTTGGGGATACTTTATCTTATGTGCCAGGATGCATTACATAGGAAATCAGGATAGAAGAGATTAAATCCTCATTTATTCTGAACATAATTCATGCTAAGAACTGGCTGGTTCTTACTGGTATATTTGGCTCTTCCACACCCCCCCCCCCCATTTTGCTTTAGATTTTCCCAAAACCACAGAAGTTACTTTGGAGAAAATTAAATTTTTAAGTTACATTAGCTACCGTTTTCATTACTCACCTGAGTCAGCAAAAAAACAGGTTTTGTGCATTTTTCCAATAAAAAGTTCCAATCCTATAATAGCATAGATTATGATTACAAATAATACCAAAAGGGCTATGTGAAGGAGGGGGACCATGGCTTTTATAATGGAGTTCAGGACAACTTGTAAACCTAGGAGAGAGAGAAATAAGTTTGTGAGCCAGGGAGACATGTCACAGATACATACATATACATAATGTAATTCCTGATGATGCCTTGATGCCTGCCTCATGTATGACACACAGTAATAAAACTCAGAGATATTTAACATTAAATTAATATTAAACCTGGATAAGTTAAAGAAGAATCTAAAAGACCATCTAATCCAATTGCATCACTCAACAGATGAAAAAACTAAGGCCCAGAGAGAGGACTGCCCAATCTCCAAGTCAGTTATTCATTCACGTTTGTTTACCCATTCAAAGGAATTCCTTGAACAGCAACCATGTGGCAAGCGTAAAATTTAGTGCTTTGGGGAATATGAAGATGTATTACATAAAGTACCTTCTCTCAAAGAAGCATATTCTAGAAGGGGAGGTAAGAATGAAACACACATCCCTCTAGGGTAGCACACAGATGCTATAGGAGTAATATCAAACAGTGAAAATTAAAGAGGGATGGATGAAGGACATCACTTCTGAGTGGGGTAAGACAGAGGACTGGGCAACAGCCCCCTCTCGTTAGGGCCTAAAGGTGGGAGAGGATGGATTGGCGCAGGGAGCCCTGGGAGATGAGCCACTCTGGCCAGAGGGAAGAGCACCAGGAGCACGGAGGGAAACTAGGCAATGTGGGCCGGGCACCAGTGAGTTTTGGCTGGTGGTCACACAGTGGAAAGAAGATCCAGAAAGGAAAGCAGATTGCAGCTGGGTAGCTCTGGGTATTAAATTTGGATTACAGGGCTGGATTCTTAGCTCATCTGCAAGAGGCAGCCTCTTTTGAAAGATGGACAAGACAGCAAGAGGCGAGGCTGGCAGAGCGGTATCTGGGGAGCGCTGGGCTCCAGGCAGGACAGCCTGAGGATAGGGATGAATCAGCAACAGAGTTTGAGGGAGGAGAAGGTACCCATGGAGGCAGGGTATTGAGGCAAACCCCTGTGCCTAAACAAAAACAAGGATGTGGAAAGGAGATTCCCCTGGAACAAGGGAGGTAGAAGGGCAAGAGCCACTTGGCACCCAGGAAGTTTAATCATGGGCTCAGCATTAAGGGGGAAGTGTCCTGCAGCAGGGACATGGACTTGAGGGATGGTGGTGGGGCGCGAACACCTGGAAGCCACGGTACAGGAGAGGAGTGAAATCATGGAAAGAGGGTTGGTGAGGCAACACTCAGGTTAGGAGTGGGTGGGCGGAAACAGCAGACTATGGATGAGTGGTCAGAAAGAAACCAGAACCCACATTGCAGCCAGGCTTCTGGAATCCTGGCTTTAGCATCCACGTTCTTCTCCCCAACCCCGTGAGCACAGCTGCTGCTCTGTGAGGTTCACGTTTTCCCCATTCTGCCCTTTCTTCCCCTTCCTCTCCCCGCCCTCTCTCCTCCTTCACAGAGCTCTTTTATAGTATCTTTCTCCCTCTCCCAATACATATTCCAAGAATGAGAGTGTAAGAAGCCAGGATGCTAGAGGTGAATAAGACAGAAGTCAGAACACACCAAGCAAAGAGAAAAATAGTCCTTAGCAATTGTAATTAAGATATTTAACTGTTCAAATGGTTTTAGGAAAAAAATGATTAATAGGATGACTTTTAATGTTTTCACCTTTTATCAGGAATTAGATGAAAAGAAGTATCTGCTCTCATGGACTTGGACAGGGGTTTGTTTTTTTTCCACTGGGGGGAGGTTGGACATGGATGGGGCATTCCAAATCATCATCTGGCAGTTAGTTCTTCTCAAGTCTATGGTAATGAGTTATGTGTTTCATGAACATATTTGTTCACTGCAACTACTGTATTTCAGATTGGCCAAATTTATGAGATAATGAAGTTTATCTTAATGTGAATGTGTAGACTTTCCTGACATTAGGCTCCTTTATACATAATCACTGTGTACAGCAGAGCTCATAGGACTCCAGTTTGAGAGACAGTGGGGTGGAACGAAAAGACTACTAGGCCAGGAACTGAGAGAAAATGGGTCTATTCCCATTCAGTCACCCACTGACTGTGGGAATCTGTATAAACTGCTACCCCTCCACAGCCCTTTGCTTCCTCATCTAAAAGATGATGCCCATGGACCAGATGATCTGTAGGGTTCTTTCCCATTTGACGGTCCAGGATTCTCATAAATATTTATCATTTGAGTATGGCTGGTTAAGAACTCCACAAATGTCTGAAGAACATTTCTTTTACAATACATATTTACCTCCCAACGAATGACTATACATTCATAAACACACACGAAATCGTGTCTTCTAGAACAGTCTGAATTCTCTATAGAAGGCACAAGACAATTGCCAGGTGAGTGTAAACAGTCACACCTTCCTGGGCACTTTTAACAATTTCACAGTTCTTAAGAAATCACTAGGCCCCAGGTACCAATCCTCATGGAAAACATCATGACCCAGATCCCCTGACCCATCTCCCCAAAGCCCAGTTGGGGCTGATAAGAGACTTGGATGTTCTCAAGTAGCACAATTAATAAATATGAGCTGAAAAGTCCTTGACAAGACTCAGGTCCCCATTTCTCCCTGTTGACCTCTGGGAGAGTGTGATGCAAAGTTCCATCATGTTATATAAGGGAGAAAAGGAAGAATTATACTTTAAAACTGGTTCTCAAGAGTATCCAGGAACACTAAGCTAGTCGTTTAGTGAAAACCTAATTAAACAAGGAAGCCAAAACAATGATTTGCGAGTTCGGAGACCTTCACTAGCCAGACTTGCATGCGTGAAGCCACAGCGCCTGCTTGTCCTTACAACACATACTGCAAACAGGCTGTCCTGTCATTTGCTCTTTGGGGAAAAAAGGTTGTCGTGGTTACTTTGAGATTAGATTAAACTATGACAACTAAATCTGAACGAACATATTTGCTCATTGAACTTCTCATTTCATGTTACACATAACAGAACCAGTCATTTCCAAGGTATTTCTATTTTTCTCAATTGCTTCCAGACAGTTCTGTGGTTTTGACTTGTGCTGATCTTTTTCAATGAAAATAAATGAACCATCTGGAAAAACAAGTACACATAAAACACCACTTCCTACATTTTAAAATGTTAAATTTGGAAATATTTTTTTTTTCCAGAGAATTTTTGGTGTGTCCTGCGTGCCAATACGTTTAATAAAACCTCATGAAGAACTTCTGGAGAGGCAAAAACATGATCTGTGCTCTTTTGATGGCTTTATGAGTCATGAAAAACAGGCACACCCTATTGTCCCATATCCTTCCTCCAGTTAGAGCAGACAGTTGCTACCACAATCCTCGCAGAGATGCTGTGACTTCTACCCTCAAGTCTCCAACAGGGGTGTCCTATCAGGGACACAGCCCAGTGAAGCATACTCCATGCTCCTTAGAGAAGCAGAAGCAGCCTACAGCTGCTGGCCAGAGCATAGACAGAGCACCTGTCCCAACTCAGGTGGCGCTCAAGCTGGCCTAGAGTCTGGAGCAAAAAGCAAACCAGGGCCTGGCATGGAGAGGTATCATAGCCTAGTGGAGGGAAACAGCATCTCTCACCATGGAGGGCCAACTCTGTGCCACAGACCTTGCCCTGGGTGAAATCATATCATCTCACTCAGTTCTCCAAACAACTGCAAGCAGGTCCCACCATACACTACATACAGGGACAATCTGGATGCATCCATTTCTTCCTCAGAGCTGGATATGCACAACTCCTAATAGTGGAGAGCTGAGCGGACTTTTCAGGAGTCCAGCCTCCTGATGCTGCTCACTTTGAAGAAAGGCAGTCGGTTGTAAGCCCTCCAACACCTTCCTCCTCTGCATAAGCCACCACTTTCAGAGGGGCAGGCTAGGGAGCAGGAGGCGGCAGGTGGCAACAAGGTGTCCAAGAAGGAAAACCAACCTGGAATCAGGTGGCTTGACCTCAAGGCCTCGTGTCACCACTTGCCCAGTGTCTCTGTAAGGAAAGGTTCTCCTACAGAATCAGGAAGACAGCTATCACTACGGGGCCTTTTCTCAGCACCACCAAGGGGGTTCAAAATGACCATGCAAGCTAAAGTGTGTTGAGAACCGTGAAGGCCTCCGTGGTCATCTGCGGAGCCCCTGGCTGGCACCCAAAAACTCACCTGGCAGCACGTGGCTCCAGAATCCTGAGCCCCACCCAGCAGAAAAACAAGTAAACAAACTCCTGGCTTTAGGAAACAAGACGTGCTTACTGGGCACTCCTGACACGAGTCGAAGTGGTCGTAACACCCGAAAGGCGCGGAGGGCTTTGACATCGAAGCCTCCTGACTTGCCACTGGAGTGGTTACCGCCTTCTGTTTCTTTGGTTAATTGTTCCAGAATTACACTAAACAATCTGGGAAAAAAAGAAGAAAGGAAGGAATGTTAGAGTCTGTCACCCAGGGAAGCAAAACAGGATGATAATAGTAGTTATTTCTGCACAAGGACTAATTCTGCAGGGCTGCTGCCTAAATGAAGGGGAAGCAAGGCAAAGGCAAGAATCAGACTGTGAATGCTGAAAGCCACCCTTACACATGATACGATGTGACAAGGACTGAGCTTGGCTGCTTTCCTGCCAGCGGAGCATCCCTGAGCAAGCCCAGTCCCACAGAAGAGAGGACTCACCAGGGATCCAACAATGACAAGTGTGGACCTGCCAGAACAGAAGTGGCGAGGACAATCATCATGGGAGCTACCTTCCACGCAAGTTCACTCTGTGCCACTTTACATACACTGTCTCAATCCTCACAAAGTGTTACACAGTCGGAATTCTTATTCTTTAACATGTGAGGAAACGCACTTGATGAGAACAATTAACTTGCCCAAGGTCCCACTACTAGGGTAGAAGTAACTTATGAATCCAGGTATGCTGGCCCCACCACGAGAGGACGCAGGGACTTCTAGTCTGTGTTGCTCCTTTGTTCATCTAGTCTACACTTGATCTTAGCCAAAAGGCCGAGAAGCCATGAGCATTTAGTCTGTTCAAGCTTAGTGCCTAGAACAGTTCTCAACACAGAAGGTGCTTGAAAAATATCTGAGGAGTAAATCAAGGAGTAAATACTGACTCCAGAGTCCCAAATCTTAATCAACATGCTACACCATTTCCTATACAGCCCCTCCCTCCCTCACCCCCCCCCCCTCACACACACACACACACCTCTCTACACCCATACAGAGATGTTCAAGGAATGGTGTAAATCACAGATGCTGCTGAGGAGTTGTTCAAAGGCCAAAAGGAGTAACCCAAGGTAAGGGATTAATATCATCATTTTCTCTTTTAAAATGTGCATAATATTGTATCTGGCAGACACGACACATTTTTTCCTACTCTCCAAAGGTTTTTCGGATAAAGCTATTTTCAGACAATCTGCTCACTTGACAGTTACTTTTGCTCTTTCAAATAAACATTTATGCTCTGGAATTATTGCTTGTTTTTCAGAATAAATATAAATTTGCCCGTTTCAAATAGAATCAACTCTGGCCAATCAGATTGGGGATGACTGGCCCAACAACAAAGAGAAGGTTTCTAAAGTTTAATTAGGAGCCAAAGCAGAAACTCTGCCCCCACTGGCATGCCTCTGGATTGCCAAGACACTAAATCCATAAAATACAGGGTGGTCTGATCACAGTCCCGATCAGGCACATGCTATCGTTCTGGGGCGCTTAAAGACCAGCCATTTGTTTTAACACTACAGCAATTAGCAGTGAACCCAGGTGGGGGCGGAGGGGGGGCGGCTCCATGGGGGAATAAATCAAGCCTCTACCTTTTCAAACCTTCAGATGGTGGGTTCTCTTTGGTTAGGACCAGGGAAATAGATCAAATTTATAACTGGTTTCTCTCAGTAGAATAGTTTTGTTTTTTTAATTACTGTAAACCCCTGCACCAAGGCTCAAGTTAAAAGTCTCCCCTCCAAAACAAGTTCATAGCTTCACAAAAACAAAGAAAAAGGAGGAAAGAAAACCTCAGTTTTCAGAAGAAAACTTCTGAAATGTGGCAGCCACAGGAATTTTCGTCCCAAAGGGTTAGGGAAGTAACTCATGCAGGTGGTGACTGAAGCTCACTTTCAAGCGTCTGTGTTTTACAGCGCTTCCTTCATGGTCCTTTCACCTTTAGCAATGCCCTTGAAAACAGGTGAATGATGGCTCACTCCTGTTACAGAGGCACCTGAGCCAGAGAGGGAAGCTGGCTGCCTTCTCCAGACAGCCAGGGTGGAAGGGGCTGGGGCTGGCTTCCATTCCTAAGAGTTAGGAGACTCTAGGAAAGTTCCTCCCCTCCTCTGAGCCTTAGTTTTTCCCCTCTGTAAAAGGAGGAAACTGAGTTAAACCATCCAGAGTCCTGCACCTTCCCAATGTTCTGCGATTCTACTCCCTTCACTGCTCACACCCCCCACCCTCAACAAAAAGAGTACCACGTGCCTGGAGAGCTCAGGACATGAAGAGAAAGTATTTGATCCTAGAATTTTACAGTTTACCCCAACACAGGAAAAGGCAAGGAGCTACCTAAACTGACTCAAGTTAAAAACACCAGCGTGAGTGCCCCATATTCTTTACAAAAGCTTAAGTGAGGAGCCTGAAATATATGTTGCCTGAAACATTGGGGGGGGGGATAAACTTCTCCATATGAGGGTGGGGGGGATCACTATCAGCTCTGGTAGACACACTGAGTCCTCTTGTGGTCACACTATTACAGTTAACATTTTAGAAGTATCAATTACTTCCTTAATGTCTGTGTCATTGGGAATCTTGACAAAAGCAATAGGTCACAGTTGGCTTGGAATGGAAAATCCATTGGATTGAGATACAGTCCGTAGTCGGAAACTTTGGTGAGTAGAAATTTGATACACATGAAGACATAATGACTTTTCTTTTTTAACTTTTCTTCCATTCTTTGACTATAATTTAGTGCATATTTGAGATAAATAACCTGACGTTCTAAAATTCTTCATATTTAATGAGAAAGACCAATGAGTCCATTCCTATTTTAGTTTCCTAAATGACTTTTTTTTTTTTTACTTTTTAAGTCCTCTTCATCGCAGCTCAATTTATATATGATAAAATACATCCATTTAGAATGTACAAGGAGAGGAGTTTTAACAAATGTAGAAGCCCAAATACAAACACCACAGTCAATATCTAGAACATTTTCATCGTCCCCAATAGTTCTTTAATGTCTCTGTGCAAACATCTCCCTCTCACAGCTCAACCTTTGGTATCCACTGACTGACTATCACTTTGGGTTGGTTTTTTTTCCCTTTTCTAGAATCTTTTGTAGATGAAATCAAATAGTGTATGTTCTTCTTTTAATTTCTGTTGCTCACCATGTTTTTGAGATTTATCCAAATTGCTACATTTACTCACAGTTCATTTCTTTTTACTATAGGGTGATATTCCAGTGTATCACAATGGATCTACCCATTCACCTGCTGAGAGATATTTGGTTTGTTTCTAGTTTTTCTCCATTATGAATAAAGTCTCTGTGAGCATGTGTTTTCATTTATCTTGGGTTAGTACCTAAGAGTAGTGCTGGTAATGTGGTTGTATGGTTAGTGTATGATTAACATTGTAAGAAGCTGGCAAATTTTTCCAAAGTGAATGCACCATTTTCCATTTCTACAAGCAGTGTGTGAGAGTTCCAGTTGCTCTGTATCTTGGCTAGCATTTGGTATTGTCAGTCTTTTTATATTAAGTAATGCTAGTGGATATGTATGTAGGGTGTCATTGTGGTTTTAATTTTTGCTTTTACTTACTAATGATGTTGAACATTGTTTCAGGTGCCTGTTGACCATTTACATATGTTCTTTTATGAAGATCTATTTGAATCTTTTGCCCATTTATGTATTGGGTTGTCTTCTTACTAATGGGTTATAGGAATTCTTTAGATATATTCTAAATGCAAATCATTTGTCATATATCTGTATTGTGAATAATTTTTTCCTAATATGTGCCTTAACTTTTAATTTTCTTCACATTATCTTTTGAGGAAAGAATTTAAATTTTGGTAAGCTCCAAAATTTCAATTATTTCTTTTACAGTTAGTGCTTTTTGGATCCTAAGAAATCTCTGCCTGCCCAATGTCATAAAGATCTTCCCCTAGACGTTGCACAGTTTTACCTTTCACATATAGGCCTATGATCCATGTTAAGGTAATATTTGTTTATGTTATGAGGTTGGAATAAAAATTCTTTTTTAGTGGATAATGGATAATTATTCCAGCACCACTTGTTAAAAACTGACTAAAATTTAGTACTACAACTTATAATTGAACCCATTGAATTATCAAGGCACTTTTGTCTAAAATCAATTGATCACATACATACGGGTCTATTTCTAGACTAATTCTGTTTCATTGATCTTTATGTCCATTCCTTATGACATCATGCGGTAGTCTTGAATACTATAGCGTTACAGTAAGCCTTAAGACAAGATTCCAGCTTTGTTCTTGAGTATTTCTTTGGCTAGTCTAGAGCATCTCTAATTTCCATAGAAGTTTTAGAATTGTCAAACTCTACAACAGTCTTGCTGGGATTTAGATTAGGATTCAATATATAGCTCAGTTTGAGAAGAACTGATAGCCTAACAATAACTGAGCCTTCCAATCCATGAACATCATTCTATTTATTTTGGTATTCTTTATCTGCTCTCAGCAAAGTTTAGTCCTTTACAGTATGCTATTTATCCCTAAATATTTCATGCTTTTTGATGCTATAGTAAATAACATCTTTAAAATTTCATTTTCCAAATGTTCATGACTAGCATACAGAAATTAACATTTTAATATTGACCTTCTACCCAGAAACATTGCTAAATTCATTCAGAATGCATAATTCTGTACAATTTTAATACTCTTAAATTCACTGAAACTTATTTTGTGGCCCAGAATATTTCTTGGTCAAGGTTCCACGTACATGTGAAAAGAATGTGCATTCTGGTCTTGAGTGTTCTAAAAATGCCAAGTCAAGTTAGTAGGTAGTATTGTTTAAATCTCCCTACACACTTACACTTACTGATTTTCTGTTGATAGGTGTTCTATCAGCATTCAAGAGAGAAGTATTAAAATGTACAACTAAAATCATAGATATCTCCCATTCTTCCTTTCAGTTGTTTTGCTAGTATAGATGATCATTACATCTTCTTCATGAAAGAATTTTGTACCACTCTACTTTTCTTTTGATTATTTTTCACATAGTATATGTTTTTCTGGCTTTTTAATTTCAAATTATTTGTGTCTTTATAAGTTAGATGCTATAAAATTGGGTCTTGTTTTTTTTTATTTTTTATTTATTTATGTATGATAGTCACAGAGAGAGAGAGACAGGCAGAGACACAGGTAGAGGGAGAAGCAGGCTCCATGCACCAGGAGCCCGATGTGGGATTCGATCCCGGGTCTCCAGGATCACACCCTGGGCCGAAGGCAGGCGCCAAACTGCTGCGCCACCCAGGGATCCCATGGGTCTTGTTTTTTATGTATAACCTCTGGATTCTACATAAGGATTTAGCTGAGTTTATGTCTACCATCTTGCTATTTGTTTTCAGTTTGCCCTGTCCATTGTTCCTTTTTCCTTCATCCCTTTTTGAATTAATTGAGCTTTTAAAATTTCTGTTAAATCTCCAACATAGACTTATTAATTCTACCTTTATTTTTCTAGTGGCTTCTCTAGGGCAGTGTCAGCAAAAATCTTCTGTAGAGTGTCAGTAACTATTTTAGGATTTGCAGGCCATAAGGTCATTATCACAACTATTGAACTTTGCCATCCTAGCAACAAATAGCCACAGATGTGAATGAGTGTGATGGTCTTCCAATAAACAATCTTTAAAAGCAGACAGGAAAATACTTCACCAATGTGAAACATTTTTAAAAAGGCCATAAACCATATCTGGCCTATGGGCTAAATAAAGTTTGCTGGTCTGTGCTCTAGGGTTTACAATATACATCTCTAACTTATTATAATCTAATTTCAAATAATATTTCATCATATTTACCACCAACTCTATAAGCTCTTTTCAATAGTATATAGTTATTTCCTTCTTCCTGTCCTTTGTGCTATTATTGTCACATATTTTACTTTCATGGGAGCTACTAACTCCACAACACATTTTTACTAGTAACAATTACTCTTAAAGAGATTTTAAAATGAGAAAAAAATTGTTTTTATATTTATCTGTGCATTTACTCTTTCTGGGCATTCTTCATTTCTTTTTTGTTTCATGTTCCTTCAGTGTGAAGAAATTCCTTTAACATTTGTTGAGATATAGGTTTACTGGTGGTGAAGTCTCAGCTTTGGTTTGTCTGAAAAAGTCTGTTTTCACTTCAATTGTAAAAGTTATCTTCACTGAGTAAGAATTCTAAGGTTGGCACTTTCCCTAGCACTTTAAAGATCTCTCTATGGTCTTCTGACTTCTATAGTGCTGATGAGAAGTCTAGGGATGTCTTTTCTAATTACATTTTCAGATTTTCTCTTTACCCTTGGTTTTGAGCAATTTCATTATAATTATGATGTACTTTGATGTAGCTTTATGTTTGCCTTGCTTGAGCTTTATTGAGTTTCTTAAATTTGTGAGTTTACATTTTTCATCACATTTAGAAAATATGGAGTCATTTCTTCACATATTTTTTCTGGCTCCCCTCTATCTCCTCTCTTCTGAGACTCCAAATATATGTATGTTAGACCACCCACAGGTCACCAAAGTGGTGTTCAATTTTTCTCCATCATTATTCTTTGTGTTACTGGTAGGTCTTTAAGTTCCTCGATTTATTTTTTTGTGTTGTGTCTAATTTGCTATTAAGCCAACACAGAAAAGTTTTTCACCTCTCAAAGTCCCATGTGGTTCTTTCTTAGATTGTCCCATCTCTTCTCATTGTGGTCATGTGTTCCTTTACATCCATAAACATAGTTACAATAGCTATTTTTAAAGTCTTACAAGGCAATATCTACTAATTCCATCATCTCTGTCATTTCTGGGTCTGTCTCTATAGATGGAATTTCCTCCTAGTACTGGATCACATGTCTTAATTAATGGCTATAATATTTGACTGGATTCTGGACACTTGTTAAGTGTCTGGATTTTGTTGACTTCCTTTAAAGAGTGTTGAGTTTTGTTTTGGCAGGCAGTTTTGCACATCAGTTTGCTCCTTTTCAGGCTTCTTTTGAAATGTTATTAGCAAAGGATTCAAGTGATCTTTAGTCTTTAGCAGGGCTTAGCAAAAATGTTCCATAAGGGGCCAGAGAGTAAATAGTTTAGGCTTTGCAGACCTAAACTACTCAACTATGTAAACAAATGCATGTGACTATGTTTACAATAAAACTTTATTTGCAAAGATTTGTGACAGGCTGATTTTGGCCCATTGGCCATAGTTTGCCAACACTTACCCTAGAATTAGTTTAGCCCTACTACTAATGGCCCTCATGGGGTCTCTACTGACAGTCCAGGGTCTTTCCATTCTGGTTTAACATAACTTGAACATCTCTCAGATCTATGTGAGTTGTAGTTATTGCTCAGCTAACAGTCTCCAGGTTTTCTTTTTTATCTAAGTAATAATATTTGACTGGCCTCATAGATTCTCACCACCCTGTAAGTATAAATTATTCTTCAGGCAAAGCTCAAGAGCACCCCAAGGCATATTTATGAAGTTCTTTCTCTGAAAAGTCCCCTCCTTTCCCATACCATGCCTGTCAAATTTCAGCCCCATTAGCGTTTCTGGACTCTTGTCTCTGTCTTCTCAATACAATGAGACCACCACCCTCTGTTTGGTTCCCTGTTTTTGTGCTCTACTATAGTCTGAAAAATGCCTTGAGGTAGAAAGCAGAGGTGATTGTAAGGTAAGTATAGAAACAAATGGAGCTAAGCATCTCCATCCTATAGCTGAACACAAAGCCAAGTCTCAGGAGAGGTACAGCAAAATTATTCCAGAACCAAAAGACTTTCTAGGCTCCTGCTTGCCATTAGTTATTAGAGTTCAGCATATACAGGAAGGTATGGCACATACCTATTACCTGTTCATTTTAGCTGCACTACCTTTGCAGTAATATCTTAGATGCCATGTCCTATGGTGATTTTTTACAAAAGGTGACATTTTCCGCTTAAGTCTAATTATCCCACTGGTCCACCATTTTGGATCCCATTTGAACTTCTGAGTTTTGAAAGGGCAGGCTCAAAACTTATCCCACTCTCCTAATATCCAGCTGTATTGATCTTCCATGAAAAACCAAGGGATTCACAATTTTTTTTTAAGTAACCTAGAAGAAAAATTATTTCACTTGACTTCAAAAGACCAAAGTTATGGAGATGAACATAGAGAGGTCACTTCACAATCTCTCTCTGTAGGACCAAATATAATTTTAGGAACAACCCACTTTATAGCTGAATAATGTAGACTCAGCGAAGGGATAGAGATTTTCTTTCCCTCTGTGGGTCCAAAGGCCCAGCACTCCTCTGAAACGGATTCATTTTTTGTCTTCTCGCTGGCAAAATTTCCAGGTGTGCCAGGATCAGAATCACACAATGCAGGCCACCTTTTTTTTTTTTTTAACACTTTCCTTTAATTCAACTGTTTGTGTCTCCTTCGTATGACAGGATTTCAGGAGAATGCCTGCTTCTTTGCATTTTCTGGCTTATTTCATTTCATGCCAGATACTGGCATGATTCAGACACTTGTTTTGTTATTTAAAATGGGACAGTAGCATGCCAAAGTTTTTCCCACAAGTCAGCAGAAAAAATTAATAGCTTTGCTCAGGGATGTTAAATAGCAGAGTACCTCACTAGTCTGAAGGATTTACTATTTTACTGGTTTTGGGATTTTTAACTTATCAGGGTGCTGACTCTAAAAGTTGTACTCATTTGACTCTAACTGCCAGCAGGGCTGGTCTATTTGTGAAGACCCAAGGCCTTGTAAAAGGATCCCTCCTACACTGGGAGCTTCAACCCCTTTCTACACACATCACTGGGAAGGAAGAAAGAACAATAAGGGGATTGAACCAGTCTCTGCCCAGAGACTGACAGTAGCATCATGCATCTTCAAAAACCCCCCTGGAAGGTTCTGGCCACAAGTGCCACAGAGAAGAGCAACCATATTCCCTCAAAAAACTGTGGCTTCCCATTACTCCCTGCCTCCCATCTTTCAAACATTTCCCCAAAACAGAAGGCACTTACCCTACTATTACTATAACAAAATCCAGTAAATTCCATCCATTCCTAACATAAGCATTAGGATGTAGCAATAATCCATACGCAATAATCTTCAAAAATGTCTCAACTGTAAAAATAATCAGGAAGGCATATTCTACTTTTTCCTGTGAAGAGAAGCAAAAGGGGGGTGGGTGGGGAGAGGATGGGGAGAAGAAGAAAAAGAAACAGGAATTAGAATCAATATCTCTGAGATATAAGCATTTTTCTCCAAGCAAAGTTTTATTATGAGAAATGGCACCATTAACACAGCACCTGTGCCAGGAAGGCGTTTTAATTCTAACACTGAATTTCTCATAAGCAGCTAAGTGTAAAACACTTTTCATTCCAGGCTGCATGACTGCATTTTGCCACCTGCCCTGATGTGTGTGCAGTGAGTCTGCCTAGGACATAACGGGCCTGTTTGTTATTTGCACACATTTGCAAAACGCAGCATGTTTTCCTCCTGAGATTGCCAAATCAGGCCCAGAAGAGCACAAGGGGGCAACAAAGATTCCAACAGCGGCTTTGAACAGAATGTCCTTTGGAAGAAAGGAAGATGTGTCTGCTTTGACCCTCTCTCTTCCTCTTGGGTTTACACCTGCTTTCTAAGTCCAGGGTCCTCTTTGTCACAGAGCAGCAAGGTGACCTCAGCAAGTCCCTCTTCACCTCTGTATTTAAGTCTCCTCACCAACACAGAAGGGGAGCAAATTTCAGAATGGCAATGCCCCTGCCTGCGTACTGGCATGCAGCTTCTCCCAGCTGCCACTGCTGAGTGGTCCCCACACACCATCCCAGGGAGCCTGGGCTCAGCCTCTGCGTGTCCTGCCCTCCTCCCAGCCCCGGCAGCTGTTCCCATCTGGCTGCCCAGACCTCTGAGACTCAGCCCTCAGGCTAGCTGACTCTTAGAACCCTCCTTGCTCCAACTCCGGTGATTTCATGAGCCCAGAGAACACATCCATCAGCAGGTCTAAAAATGTTGAATCCTTTCCTCTTTTGTAAAGGTTTCCTTTATGCAGCTTCAGCTTTAATAGAAACACTGACCCACTGGGATGTGTGCGATTAATTTTATAAGAGGCATTCCCTGGCAAGAGGCTACTTAATAACTCAATGAAAAACCATCAGCAATTAAAACTCTTCCACATGGGCCATAAAGCCCTCCACAAATATTAATTCTACCCTGTGGGACCCAACGAAATTTACCCAATACCTTAGGAAAATGGAAATCATGGAATTCACTTATTAAGATGCCTGGTGCAAGAGGTCAAATAAATTTGGCTCACGAAACACTTAGTGAGCATCTCCATCTATATGACCAACCCCACACCAGGAGCTAGGCTTAGAAAAACAGCTCCATTGCCATCCCTAGCCTCGAAACGTTTAGCCTGGTGGGGAAGTGAGGATTCCAAACATGAACACTGTGAATGCCCCAAGACAAATACCGGAAAGTGTGATTCTGGATCCTGAGCCTTCTGAGAAGGTCAAAGGACTAGTCCACTCCTACTCCACCAGGACTTTGCTATGGGACCGCTACAAGATGGCTTCAGCCACTTTGCTACCAAAGTGCTACCTCTCTATCACCTGGCCTGACCTTCCTGTATCTCCCCTCACCACCACCACCCCCCGCCCACCCCCCCACCCCCCCCCACCCCCCCACCCCACCCCCGCATTCTCCCTCTCTACCACCAGGGCAGCCATCCAACCACTGCCAGACTCCAGCCTTCACCTCCCATTCCCTCCTTCCTGCTAGTCTTGCTGAAAAGCCAGCTGGTCAGTTCCTCCCTCCAGGGTCCCTGCCATCCCTACCCTGTCCTCCAGAGCTCCCTTTGATCCTTGATCACCATCAGAGAGCTCTAATAAATTCTTTTGTGGTGCGAGTTAGCCAGAGTCAGTGTTTTCAACCATATAGAGTCTCACTTGTCCCCCAACCTCCACACCCATGCTTCCCCCAGACCCCCCAACTGGCCCTGCCCTCAGCCTGGCTCATCCCATGTACCCATACCCTTCATCAGGCTGCCAAGACCTTCCATGAACACAACCCCTTCCCCTTTCCCTACAGTCAAGCCCTCCAGGCATGCATGAGCCTTCAGACCTCCAGTGACTCCCTTATTTATTCTCCATATTCCCTGATAGCCGGGAGAAGACTGACTTTGCTACTGGCTAGGGAGGGGAGGGATCCAGGAAGGCTTCAATGAGGCAGTGACGCTAATTTTGAGGGCTAAAGGGAGAGTGCACTTCTGTTACTTGAACAGAACAAAAATCCCTGAAAATACCAACCCACCATACTCAAATTAGACCCTGACCACCAAATGTAGGTTGTCAATATGTTTCCAAGACTTAAGAGTTCTAGGGGAAAAAGATAAGCTAAAAACAGCATGCTGATTTTACAATTCCTTTTCCCTTTTTATCCCTTCTGCTTTATTTACTAGGCCAGACAGAGAAAAAAGGCTTTTGCTGTCATCAATATTCATAGCAGTTACATCCCTACGTCAACACAGTGTTATACTTTAGAGCAGAAAAACAAGGCAGGGAACAGACAGTACATCTAGCAAACACAGCTTGTTTTTTCTCTTTGGCTCTTATTTGTAAGTAATATTGCCACAATAATACAAGGGCCATTAGTGTAACTGTATTGCTTAGGGTTCTTCTATATCCCCTTCTCTTGTCCTCTTCTCCCTTTTAAACAATTGGGTTTCTCTTTCTAAAAATCCTTAGTGCATTGCTTGATGGAATTGACTGTAGGAAATGTAACCTTGCTTTAATGTGATCTTTATTATGGAGACTCTACCGTGATGCCAATTGAACCTTCTTAGCCTGGAGAGCATACTAGCCCAGTTTGCCTAGAAGCCAGGGTCATTCTTGGACCCGGTCCTTCCTTAAAAAGGACTCATATGAAGCAAATATATCACCACAGTAAGCAAATGTAATATTTTTAAAAATTTGTGAAACAACAATCATGGGAAGGAGAGGTAATTATTTACTTCACACAAGAATTGTTCATTTGAGAAAAGAATGGCGAGTTGGTAATCTGAAAAGGAAGTCACCAGGGAGGTCATGTTCCTAACTGGGCAAGGTGGGAATGCACACCCAGCTGAAGAGGCCCAGGGAGATGCTGCACAGAGAAGACATGGAGTCTGTGGCCCAGATGGTGGAGAGCACAGCGGATCAGCATGGCTGAGGAAGAGGCAAGCAGGAACCCTCCAGAACTGGACACAAAAGAAGGTATCCTGGGGGCTGAGCTGCTTCGTAAAAGCTAATAACCCCAGGCTAAACAGAAAGGTTAAATAATGCCTGCATCCCAATCTCCCTGCATATGCCAGGGAGGCCACACACCTGCACGTTCACACAACCAGCAGCAGGGATTCTTCTCCCTGGCAGGGGATCCTGGATGAGTAGGACCTGTCAAATATCCTCTTAAGAAACCACCAACTCCCCTTTACATGATGCCACCCTATGTATGGATGAGAGTCACCATGAGACCTCAAGTCACCTCAAGCTACCAGAAATAAAGGCTCAAAATATGATTCAGAAACCTGAAAGGCCTTCTTTATAAACAGTGAGGATTCACCATGCAGAAGCATCTCTGCACCAGTTAATCATACATCGAACCTTGAGAAACAGTCAACTAGAAGTGGGTGGAAGATGCCAGGATCCTTGGTTATACCTGGTTCTCTCTTTTCCTATTCTCGGGGACCCTTTCACTAGTATTGTACTCAGAACAGCTACCCAGCCAGCCATCCCTGGGTACCAGGGTCCTCCTCAGGAAGCATCATCTGTATCTTCAGAATTCCCAGCCTGCTGTCAGAAGGTAACAAGGATCTGACGAACCAGGTAAGGCTCAACTCTTTGCTGGGTTATCTACCTACATGGCCCCAAATCTTTGGAAAGGCTCTCCTGGCTGACACCCCAGTGGTAGCTGTTCCTTCCACACACACACTACTCTTCCTCGCCCTGTGGTCTCAGGCTCCCTATTGGCAGGGATCATCTCTCACTGTCTTTGTAATCCCAGCACCCAGCCCCGCATGGGGCATTACAAGGTACTCAACAGGAAGTAGAGAAGAAGCAATACAATAACAAAGCTAGACCTAAAGGGGACTCGAAAAACCTGAGATTTTGTGATCCTAGCATACATATCAAAAGCAAGACAACAAGGGTATGTATCTAGGTTGCTACTAACCCTTTCTAGAACAAGCATGGAAGAAATGGTCACACTGCTGAGTTGAGGACTGATCTCAACACCTAATCTTGTCCTTCCTTTCCATCTTGACCTGTGCCCACAAGGAATGCCCTCATCCCTCCTTCCCTTGCCTCCTCTTTCAGCTTTCTCACTTTTCTTCCATGAAAACCTTACACTCTGCAAGAGGTCCCCCACTTCCCCTCCCAGTGCCCACCCTCATGTGTATGAAAACCTCTCTCCAGAGTGGACACAAGGCTGGAAGAAGCCCACCCTGGGGGAGTGGAAAGAATACAGGGCTTGTCATCACCTATCTATTATTCTGCAAGCCCCAGCTCAGCCTCTATTTCAGGTCTATGTCCCATTCCCTCTCTTCTAGAATGGTTTCCTCCACCTCACATTCTCATCAGGCTAAGCTCTACATGTCCTCCAAGACTCAGTTTAAATAATACTTTCCCAGAGAAAACTTTGTTGACCTTCCAGACAAAATGAAGGCCTGATGTTAGATGCTGTCAAAGCCCATGATACTTTGTCATGGTCTTATTCACAATGGAAATTTTAAATTCTTTAAAGTTATCTCTTTAATGTTTGTCTCTTCTGGTGAGTGAACTTCTATAAGATCAGAGACCATTTCTATTTCATGCATCATTGTATTCTCAAGGCTTGCCACAAAAAAAAAACCCTCAATATTTATAAATGAATAAATAAATGAGGAAAATGTGAGGTTTTGATCAAACATTATTCACTGTCCCTTCCTGCTAAGGAGTTCCATAATTGTTTTAGTCTGCTCAGGCTACCATAACAAAATACCATAGACTGGAGGGCTTAAATAGCAGATTCCTCACAGTTCTGGAGGGCTGGAAGTCCGAGACCAAGGTGCCAGCTAATTTGATGTCTGATGAGAGCTTTCTTTCCACCTTGCAGATGATTGACTTTCTATTATGTCCTTGTCTGGCCTTTTCTTCACGTGTGTCTGGAGAGATAGTTCTCTCTTCCTCTTCTCATCTGGGCACTAATCCCATTCATGGGGGCCCCACCCTCATGACCTAATCACCCCTCCCAAAGGCCCCACCTCCCAGTACCATCATTCAGGGGATTAGAATTTCAACATGAGAATTTTGGGGAGGGGGAGAAAGGTGGGGACACCAACATCCAGTCCATAGCAATAATACCAGGGCCCCCTGGTTTTGCTCTATTCCAGAAAAAACATCTGAGACAAAATGCCAGGGAAAGCTATTCTGCTCTATAACTGCAGTGCTCCTCAAAGAGGTTGAACAGGGTCTTGATGTAAGAGTGAGGAGCACACACAAAGGCTGACCTCTCAAGGATGATAAGCACACAGGGGTGAGGGTCAGGCACCCTGACCTGGGAGGGACACAGGGCCTTGTCTGCCAGGCTATGGGGCCTGACCTCTGTCTCTGGCCTGGAGTAAAAGCATGTTGAACCAGACAACCTCTTCCAGCTGGAAAACTGCAATTTTCTACCACCTGGGGAGTAAAGTCCGGACCCAGTTTCACAGCAAGGTTCCGTGAGGCCCAGAAACCCCCAAGAAGACAGCCAACTGAGAGCAGTGGCCGTGCTGCTCAGGGGCTGGGTCACCTGAGGTCACTGCAACACACTGGGGCCAGGCTTGCTGAGGGACCTTCGCATGAGCTGCCACGCACAAGGCAGGAGGTGAGAGTGGGGAGCTGTGGGGCTACAATGACAGCTTCCGTAAGCGATTCCATGTCTAGTCAAATTGCAGTGGGTGAGCTGTGGGAGAGCGGCTGGCAGGCAGGCCTGAACTCAGGGCTGCTTGGATGTAAACAGAGGTAATGTTCTCCTCTGCAGGTAGTAATGAAAGATGGATTTCCCTGGCCTCTAATGGGCAGTTTAATGCCCCGTTTACATGAAGAAACTGGCTAGAATAGTCAGTTTGCCTTCATTTTTCTCTACCTTTGGTTTAAAAGTACAAATTTTAGATGATGTTTGTGTCTCCTGAGTCCAATTCCAGTTTCTACGGCTGAGTCACCCTGGTTGAGTCATCTACCCCTGGGCTTCTCTGCTTCCTCATCTGGAGAAACAGGAGCACTGTCCTCGCTCCACCCACCCAGGTTATGGTGACAATTAAAGCCCCCCACCCCCCAACCTCCAACTCCCTCAATGAGGACCGATGTAAGGCAGCTCTCCCAGTCCTGACAGAGGGCTATGGAACTCATCCCTGAAGGTCCTATCAAAGTCCAGTGACCCCATGATCAGCCAGATAGGGAGGACCCTTGCCTAGAGAGGGCTAGTGGAAGAAGCCAGCAGGGTGGCCTGGCCTGGCTGGCCCCTCCATGGAGACCAGCCTCAAAACATCTTGTTTGTGGGAGGACAGCCACATCGCACCTGGGGTGGAGGAAGCTAACAGGGCACTGTCTCCATGTGGCCTCCTCACTCACTGGCAGACCAGAGGTCGCAGTGGCTCTGCTGCCACATGCAGCAAAGCATGGTTCTTGCCACCCTGAAAACTCCCAGGGTACCAAAAGCACCTATCCTTCCTCTGAGATTTGCTCCTTTTCTACTCTCCATCCACAAGCTACAGGGGTCAGCCGGTGGCCCACATTACTGGTTCAGGGACAGGCATGTGACCCACACACACCAACCAGGTTCAATGAGAGCTACACTTGGGGTTTTCACTTCAGCAACTAGGCAAGAACTTCTGTCATTGGCTGGACTTAGATCTGAGTGGCAGTAAGAGTGGAGTTACCAGGAAGACACAGAATGAAGAACCAACGTCAAGAAGAGTCAAGCCAAAGTGTGCAGAGAGTCAAACAGAGAAACTCAGAGGCAAGTATCAGACTCTGATGTCTTTGTAAGAGCCCCTGAATGAAGCTGAACCTGAAGCCAAAAATCTCCCTCTTGCTTTGGGCTTTTCAGTTATAAAAGCCAATTCACTGCACAAGTTTGAGTTGGGTTTTTGGTCAATTATAACAATAACGTCCTAGCTAGCTACACAGGGATACTACAGGATCACTCTGCTTCCCTAAAAGTTAAAGCATGTGAGATAAACTTCAGCAGCTCATTTCTCAAGAGATTCAACTCCTTTAAGGATTCCCTCTGACCCACAGGCTTACAGAAGGTTCTCTATATACAGGACCCATGAGCCCTGCAGGTCGTTGCTTCTGGATATTCATCTAGGCTCAGCCTTCCAAAGAGACTCCTTCAATCCCCTCCATTTTCAGTTGCAGTCCTCTAATTTCAACCAGCTTCCCACATTCTGTGCCATAAACTCAAAGCCTCGGACTTGCCTTGCTTCGCATTCCCCCCATGTGGGGCCCTAAATTGTGGGTCCCCCTAGTAGCAAGTGCATTCTGCGGTTGGTAGTTGTGCACCTCCACACCCAGCTCCTAGGTCAAGCTTCTGCCTGCCTCCACCCAACCATGCTTGGCAGTTCAAGCATCTTATTTGCAATTCAACAGTATTCACTGGGCATCTACTCTATACTAGGCACATTCCTGAACACCACAGACAACTAAGATAGTGTTGGTGTCCTAATGGAAGCCGGTAGAGACATATATAAACATTTTAAGACACAGCAGATGACAATCAAAGGCAAAGTAGAGTATTGGGGATCTCCTGTGTAGAAACAGGGGGATGGAGTAACTCCTTGTGTCTGGAACATTTGGGAAAGCTTCTTTAAAAGTATAGGACTGTGTCACATATGTGACTGTGTCACAGTTCCTTCCTATGGCATCCCCAAGGACCTCTACAATCCATCTATGGTCTACTACCAACAACCAATTGGTATCTGTTACCCTGCAGGGTACAGGGCCACCACTCAACCTGATCCCCTTCCTCTTCCCTTCCTCCTCCTCCTCTGTTCCACTCCATCCATTTCCATAACACCCTCACATATGTCATATTCACTGGAACTTCTGGTCTTTGTGGCTATTCTTCTCCATGACCCAAAGCACTTCTATTTATCTCAATCGTGCTCCACCATTTCAGGGAAGGCTAGGGAGTTTCATTGCCTCTTGAGCACCAACTACGTATTAGGCCATGAACCAGAACAGAGAAGGGCAGGGCACTGCTCTGTTTTCAGCTCCTGCTCTGGCTGGGAAGGAGAACCCATTGATGCGTTATCTTCTACTATTTGTAGATCGTCAGTACCTTGGGGGCAAGATCACTGTATCTACCTCTGCAGATTCTCTCGCCATCCCGAGCAGAGATTTTAGCCTTAATAACTACCAAGAGGTATCTACCACAAAGAAGGAAAAACAGAGACATACTCCTAAGGCCGCATCGCTAAGCCCCTGGGGGCCAAGACCTTGTCTCACCATCAGGGAGCACTGACAAGCTCTACCACCCAGGTCAGAATCCCATCCACCCTCTCTCACTTGGAGATACATGTCAAGCCTTTACACCCCACTCTGACAGCTCCGGTCAAGATGGATGGAGGAAGAAGAATACATGACCTATGTGGGGCTCATAAAAGCCACCCACTGCCTCTCTCGGGGACGGGGGGCCTGGGTCACATCACAGCTGCCAAACACCCATCATTCTAGAAAAGCCACCTTCCTCACATTGGTTACTTTGTACCAATGTGATGTACCAATGTGATGTGAGCCAAATGCTCCAACATGCCCTGGCTGAAAAGAAAGAAATGAGCAAACATTTCCAAATGGCAGGAACTAAGTAAGCTAAAAACCAAACACTTTCATGTGACGAGGAAACAGTCATTTCTTTCCTTCATTAACAGAGATAAGGACAAACCTTTTAAATCTACGTATGGGTTAAATTCCCTGACATCAGTTATAGATGAAATCTCATCTCATTCCCCTGATGCGCACTCGTACCCCTGCAAGTATGCCATCTGCACCCTGGACATTGCACCTGGAGTGTGAGGAAACACCTTCCCATTTCTTTCTTCAGCAGGCCCTCTATACTATGGGGTAAGACAGGCAGAGAGGGGATTTCTACTCACATCCTCGCGCGAGGGTCACAGATGCTGAGTTCCTTCTGGTCACAGCCCACAGGAACAGTGACCATGCCCTCTGTGTGAGGAGCCCTGACCACACCCACCCCCTCATGCCATCCCATGCCCACTGAATCGCACCTGGGATTCTGGGCTGTTCCACCTAAGTCATGGCGGGATGCCCTTAGCTTAGCGTCACCCAGGCAACTGGGCATCCTGAGGAGGTCCCTGCTGCTAACTTCTCTGTGTTAGTACCTGGGGTGGGCCTGGTCCCACTGAATGTGAGCAGTCACTCAGAAGTACTTTCACCTCCTACAGGGGAGGCAGAGAGCCTGGAGGCAGGTTCTGGCTCTGCCACTTACCTGCTTTGTGGGTTCAGACAAGTGACTTTTCCCCTCCTCCGCACCACTGCTTCTCCATTGTAAAATGGGAGAACCAGGGTCTGCATGTAGCACAATCCATGGATGCTGGCTCCTTTTATTGTTGTGTCTATGGCCACCACTCAGGAAAGGCACAGGGCCTGGCACAGAACTAAGTGAGCCTTGGGGCCATGGCCTAACTCCCTGCCAAGCCTGCGGGTCTCCACACCCACAGTGTAGACATCTCTTCCAGGTGGGCCTGCTCCAGTTAGCACAGGCTCCACCTGTGAGGGAGAAAGCTGCTCCATCTGAACCTGCTCCAACACCTTTCTGGACTGTCCTGCAAGTCTGCCTGTGGCCACTCCTAGAACAGTTAGGAGGGGAAACCAGCCCTGGCTCTTAGGCCCCATGTTACTGCCCCTTCCCTCACTGTGAAAGCAGAGGACAGGTATCTGTGGGGCAAAGGCAAACAGGCAGCATTCAGCTCTTCAGCTGTTGCCTTCTGCCAGAGAAACTACATCTCTGGCAGCTGAGATGAACAATCATAGTCCATGGTCACCTCTTTCCTAATGAATGTGCTGAGAACATAGATAATTTCTTTCTGAATAAATTTACGAATCAAAGTTTAAAAACACATAAAGTACAGAGTCTATAATTGAGATAAAGTATGTAATACATTCACTCAGAAGATTAATAACTCCAAGCCTATAATTCACCATTACTTTAGAATTAGAAAGTAAAATAAAGTTAATTTAAAAGACATTGGGTAGTTTAAAAACCAGGCACCACCCAACCATGGCCTTGAAGTGGAAATCAATACACAGTCAATGATGGAGCAGAACAGATCCTCTGCAGGCCCACGCCAAGCTGCGAGTGTCATTTGCATTGATCTGGTCCTGCCAAATGCCCCTCTCATCACTTTGCACTTCCCAGAGGCTGCAGCAAGGGCTCTGTACCACCTCACCAAGCTCAGGATCCCCATGGGCTTTCTTCAAGCAATTCTATTCCCAGAAAGACAGGTGGTTCCTGAAGCAGCTACAAGAGGAGTCTATTCGATCAGGTGATAGTTTAGAATGCCACTATCCTTTTTAAAGTAATTTTTTGCTTACTATCTACCTAGCTCCAAGAAAGAACTCTAAGCAGCAAGAATATGAACATTTGAAGATAGTAAGAAAGAGAATGCGATATCGCTGTTTTTTGAAAAGGCAGGAGAGGATGTCTGCGATACATTACCATAGGAATCGTATGAGTAAGATCCCTTAGTGTCTGGGGAAAAAAAATCTCTTAATAAGCCAGTCTGCAGTGTAGACAGCTAAGCTGTAGAGGCTTGGCTCTGAAAATGAGATCGAGGGGCATTTGCTCTCTGCTTTTAGGTGTCCTTGATTTGTCTAAGTCTTTCTCATTGAAGACCTTTAAAATCAGTTGAAGTTTTTTTAAAAATCAGCTGAAATTCTAGATATTTAAGACAAAGGAGTACGCTGAGAAAAATTAACAAAGAAAATGAAATGAAGCAGGAGTAAGACCCTGACAAAGATGTAGACAGTGAAGACACAGCTTTATTAGGATGTCTCTGAGATTTCTAACCGCTGCAGTGAAAGGGAGAAATGAGACCAGTGACACAAGTCACCTCCTTTGAATGAAACTGTTTCTCAGCACAGAAAAATATTTCTCCAGAGCATTTGCATAGAGAGAAGGATCAGCTGACAGTATGAATTGAGCACCAATTATGGGAAGCAGACTAACATTTGCCTGTCTTCATGGAATTTGTACTGTAATAGAGAGAGGACTTTTAAAATAAATACATAGGAAATTAATTTTGCGGTTTACAACCAGCAAATTTTGAAAATGGAAAAAATCAATGCAGAGAAAATACCAAAATTTAGTAAGGGTAAGTATCTTCATCAAATTTCATGTTTCAAATGACATACACGTATGTTTGGGAATTACAGTGTAAAAATATATCTGTTACTGTTGGCCAAAGTTAAAAAAAAAAAAGGTTGAAAAACACAGCTCTAGAAGTCAATAATCTGAACCCACCAGTGGACACCAGTAGGGATAAAGACCCACTCAAGGCCACACAGGGAATGGCTCATAAAGAGTCCTAACTGGGAGAGTGAGAGAGTGACACCCGCCTCCCCACCTACTCCTGGGCCCTAAGCCTGGGACCACAGGTCAGAAAGAAGCAGGGCAGGGAGAATGGAGGCATGTAAGACCTGGGCTACATGCCCACCCCCCACACCCCAGACCAGAGCCTGTGGACCAAAGGTCAACAGAAGCTAGGCATCCTCAAGCAGGCATGAGAAACAAGAGAGAAAGGGCTCCTTTTACCCAGCTACGTCACTGAAAAAGGGACTAGCTCAGATCAAAGCCCCCCCCAACCCCCGCCCCGCCAGCAGAGCACATTTGCGTGTCTTCATTCAGTGAATGAGATGAATTTCTCCCTCAGCTTCCTCTACATGGTGAGCTGATCTCCCCAAAGAAAAATCTTGTAAGGAAGCACGAGGCTGTGGGTGATGAAGAACATGCTCAAATTCCAGTCCTGCCTGGACAGGCTGGGTTGCCCCAGAGAAAGCGCTAAGATTCTCTAGCAGCAGGTTCCTCATCCTCTCAATGGGGACACCACCACCATCAGGTAATTAAAGATGCATACTGCTGTCAGGAGATGCCCGGCATATGCCTGGCACTCAATAAAGGGGCTGCTGTCGCCCTGATGGCTGTGAATGTCACACAGAAAGGTCTCCACAAGCTCTGGGATGAGGCAGGCAGAGGACCTTTTTCCAATCAAGGAATCAAGGGCAGGGTTCTGCAAAGCTGAGCTATGTTGCCACCATGCTAAGGCTCAGAGGGGCACAGCATTCCCTACCACCACCACCATTGTACCCTATGACAAAAAATAGTATTGGAGGCTCAGAAAACACAGGAAAGATCATAAACAAGTACCTTGAAATCACAGCCACTAGAGTCCTGTTTGGCTATCTGAAAGCTAAAAACTATATCCATCCTGTTAATTCAGGCACAGGCAGATAGATGCCTTTTTAATGGTTTCATAATCACTAAGATCAATCATCATTTTAATAATGATTAGTGTTAGAAAAGGCAACAGGCTTAATCATAACCGCCTCAATTCAAAATTCATTAACACCCTGTGACCAACTAAAATCATCACATGGAGCCTTGTATTTATTTCATAAACATACCTCCTTAGAGAACTGCCAGGCAGCTTAATTTCTCTATTTTAAAGCTGCCTTGACAGGTCAGTAAAGTTCACTTCCCAGTGTCACTGCTGGATGAAGTTCACATTCGGGCAAACTCAAATCATGAGGATCACTTCGAGACATCTGAACATAAGGAACCAGGAAAGCTTAAACAACTAAATGGATGCTATTTTCTAAATATCTAGGTTCATTATTTATAAAACATCCTAGTGAGTTAGGATGAAATGGAGCAAATACAGGTTTTCCTTTAATTACAGTAAATGCTGGTGAATCAGACCTCAAATGTCTGGAAATTACTACTTTCTCCAACTTGAGATCCTGCTCAAATGCCAAACTTAAAAAAAAAAAATCCAAATCCAGAACAAAGAGTTCGACTGTAACATCCAGTCTTGTCTCTCTCTCTCTCTCTTTTTTTTTTTTTTTTAACAGCTTAGACATATGAGAGTCCAGAGAGGGAGAGAAAGATAGGAGGTAAGACAAACCCCCATTAGAGTCAATAAATGGTAAAGAAGTGAGTGGTGTCTGAAAGACAAGTGGCTGTATCATCTCTGGAGGGCCCACACTCCACTGGTTTGCTATTGACTTTTAAACAACCAGACCTGTCCATAAGCCAGGACAAGGAACACAAAATCTACCTGGATGACATCTGGCTCCCGGTCCTCAGCTGAGCAGGACAGTGAATTTGTGGAGTCAGACAGTTGGGGTGGAAAATTCCCGTTTGGTCCAGCTATCTAACATGGCACAAGCACCTCACTCTCCTGAGCCTTGGCTTCCTGGTCAGTGAGCGCATGGCCAAAGGAATAAATGAGATCACGTGTAATGCCCAGGCACACGATAAATGGTTGCCATTAGGATACTGGGAATGGAGGCTAGCAGTGCAGGGCTTGAAACTCCTACACTAGAAACTCTCCAGATTGATTTCCTTTTAACCAATGCATCCAATGAACCGACACTCTGCTCCTTCTGGGTAAGATAATGGTGAATGTCCAATCCAAGCCATACTAAACTCACTTGGCTCCAACGTCAACTTCTAGATAGCTCATATGTTTTTGTTCCCCATAGTCGAGGTACATGCTTATCCAGAACTGGTTATGTTTGCTCCCAAGTTTATATCAGATGGACTACCCAATTTAAGTGAAAACCACTTGGAGTGACAAGATAGGAGTGTAGGAAGAGTTGTTACTTCCATAAAAAACCAGGCTACATCCTTTGGAAGTACTGGATAAGAACACTGCTGAAGATTCTTTTGTTGAATTGGACATGAGTGGCATGACAGACAAGATAAGGGAAAAACCGTAAGCTTTTAGAATTGCTCTCAGCTTTCTTCTGAGAAATTGAAGTTCTTATTCTATTTTTAAAAGAGACTGGAAATTGTAGGCACATTCTAGGTGTAGTTTATGCAAGAAAGAAAGTGGACACTCTTACTAGTACATGCATAATATTAAAAAAAAAAAAAGCTTTTGTCCTACTCCAAAAGATTGACAAATGTCTCGTTCTATATCCTAGGTTAAAATAATCTTTAATATGTGCTTATATCTTTACCGACTTCTTACAATAACCAACTTAGAGGTCAGATATAAGAGCAGGTGCAGCAGGAGCCAGGACTCACTTTTTCCTCAGCTCCCATCTGAGCTCTAGTACGCGACGACATTTGGCATGAGTCTGTCCCTACAAATGGCATCACAGAGTGCAAACGTGTTGTCAGTCACCAGTGAATGTGTGTTCAAGTAGAAGTATTGCTCTTATGACAATTTGCGAAGCACAGGTGGAGTACCCAGTACCACCACCGCCTGTGTACTTGGGCTTCGCATCTGTAAACTTCCCAAAGTGGAGTGCTTGGTCACCACTTCAGCCGTGCTGGTGTACCCAGCTAGGGGGACATGCTCATGTGCATGTGCCTGTGCGGTGGTAGTGGCAGCATCACCTGCTGGGGCAGGACGAAAGAAAGGAGTTATGCAATGTGTACGAGCACGAAAGTGTACATGACACACATGTCCTACATGGGAGAGGAGGAGGGCGGCAACTGGTCAGAATTCCCCCAGAAAATCACCCAGGTGCTGACTGCTAACCCCTGACCGTCACTGTGACTTCAGTTAAACTGTCAACAACTCTTGCATTCTATATTTTGTTCTAAGTTCGATAACCAGTCTGCTGAGCATCTGCTGTGTGTGAGGTGAAGAAAGGAAGCAAGGTTTTCTCCTGAGAGTCTATATACCTTCCCGTAGATGGGCTCACCTGCGTCAGAGGAGACCGAAGATCAGCCTCACCTTACAGCCGACTATAGCCATCGATCACTGAAAACCACTCACGTCCGCATAAAGGCAACCAGGCGAGCAGTGCCACCTTCTTGGGCTACATTAGCCTACCAAGGACAACTCAAAACTTGTACTTCTCCCCAGAAGTACAAAGGGGTTGGCAAATCCTAGCCCACAGACCATATCCCAGATTCTCCTAAATATATTTTCATTGCAGCACAGCATATTCATTTGTTCACAAACTGTAGCTGCTGTGGCATCGCCCACATAGCCTCAACTATTTACCATCTGGCTCTGGACAGAAAAAGCGTCGTGACCCCTGCTCTGGACCCTTACTGCCCATGATACAGAATGTTCTTGGCTTTCACTTCTCTGCCAGAAAAGGAAAAGGAGAGTGCTGGTGATTCGGTAGCTCTGATCCTTCTTCTAAGATGAATATTGTAACAGTTCTGCTTAATAGCTAAGACAGGTGTGGGATACTAGCAAAAATCTTGACGCACACATTTTTAAAAACGGGTTCTGATAGTCCTTCCTCACTGCTTCTTGTGAAAACATACAGGCACTAAAATTACAGTGACCACTGAGGCTTTTTGAAACACACACATGCACAGTCACATATGGCGCTCAGCTTTGTTTAGAGGTACACACTACAATCCAGAATTGTAAGCACCAAAGAAACCGCTACTTAGGGATTACTTTTTGAAAGACCATGAAGGACCTGATTCCCCATGACTCCCCAAAGCAGCTTTCAGTTTTTACTCTGTATTTAACCAAAGTTTCTAGGAGACTATAAAAAAACCATAGCCACTGCGAAAATTAGTTAAAATAATAGTTTCTGCAAAATACTTTAAGTGCCGTGGCATTCATCCTTTAGAATCGGGTTAGGGAGTACTATAATTTGGTTTGTCAGCACGGATGTTAAGCATACAGCATGTTGACTCTCTAAGATTGGGGGGCTGGGGAGATTATTAACAGCCTTAAATAGGACTCAACATCCATCCTTCCACCAGAAATTGTCCTCAGACTTGACAACACCATCACAGAGAGAACACCAAAGCCACCAAAGACAGTCCTACATAAACTGTACAGGTTCTGCATTTGATACCTCTGCATGTGTGCAGACAAGATATAATAGAAGTGGAGAGGAGAACAAAATTCTTCACTTTTTATTTTCTTACAGTGGAGTGAGAGGTTTCTTATTACCCAGGTGTTAAAAGACAAGACTGTGATGAAAAGAAGTACCAAGTATCTCATTTTCTAAGTAACCAATAGATGGGACTAGATGCTCCCTGCCCAGGGCTTACTAAGTCAGCCTCTGCCATCACCCACCTGCCACCCCCATGGCTTTGGTCTGAAGAGGCTTGAAGAGGGGGCGACAGTCATCAGGTTGTGAGCCTTGTGGAGACTTCAGTGTTGGGGAAGTTCCCCCTTCCTAAATCCAAGTGGTAAGGACTCAAGAGAACTATGAGGATGGTCTTGTCTGCAAAAAGGAAAAATTATCACCTTATGCCCCAGAGGACCCCCTGCTTTGGCCACAGTCCTGATCAGGAAAAAGCCAAGTGGCAGGGCAGTGTTCATGCCTCTTACTGGCCTGGCTAAGACCTGTGTGCTTCCCAAGAGCCAAATGGATGGGGAAGCATGCCCCCATGGGGCATTTACTAGGCATGAGTCATCTCTGGGACCTCACCCAAGGGGACTGGTCACCATGAGAGGTCAGTCACCATAGTGACAGAGGCTATGCAGCAGGGACTAGCCACATGTCCTAGGTCAGGGCCTGGGAGGTAGGGAAGTCTCAGCAGGCCTTCTCCAGAACTACACCACCCAGACCCCTGACAGAGGGAGGGTCTGACACCCGGCCCGTTCTAGCTACAGAGGCTGCAAAACTGACCAGGAAAAAGCCCTCCATCGTGCCCAGTTAGGGGAAAAGGTATTTGTCCTTTTACATTTCTCCCTTCTCCCCTTCCTCAAAAATGGAGCACGTGGGGCTGCTGTGGGGCAGGGGAGGTAGGGAGGCTGGTGAGAACTGCAGTTGTGGGGTGGGGGAGACCTAAGTCAGGTTGGACACTCCAGAGATTACAAGGGTAGAGTCCGCCCAGGATGGGGTGAAGCCACGGGAGAGGGCGAGTGGCGCGGGGTGGAGTGTGCACATCAGGCAGAGGTGAAGCAGTGACAGCAAACATCAAACGGTGTCATGCACGATGTGAGAGTCCTCAACCAGCGAAATATGTATCGGTAAACTGAGGCTTGCCAAGAACAAACTCATCCAACGTCAGCAACCCAGACAGCAGCTATGGTGAAACTTTCCCCTGCATGAGAACACCTGTCACTTCATCCATGTTTGAGAGGAAAAAAAAAAAAAAAAAACAGAGGAACTGGCTCAGGGCCATGGGTCAGGTTACAGGTCCTCCCTCCTTGAGGGCTTTTCCCAAGAGCCTCCTTCAGGCAGCTCCGTTTTACCATTCAGCCTTTCTCCTTTTATCTTTCTCTCCACCTTCCAGGCAGATTGCCTTTATCATCTGCCTACACCTGCCCCTCTTTTCCCCTCCATCGGATTTTGACCATCAGTCAAGACCTTACTGTGTGACCACGTTGTCCCTAAATCCTCAGGCCATAATCATGGTTCTAAGCTATTTCAAGACCAGAGGCACTAGGAAGTGACTTCAGAGCAGGCCTTTCTAGAACTTGGCCATCAGCCACCACCACCTCTGCACCACTCTGACCATGAGGGAGGAAGCATGGGGCAGCGCTGACCAACCTGAGCCCACCACCCCAGAGAGAGTCCAGACATGGAAAAATCTTTGATGAGCCCCACTTTTCATGAGAAGGAATACAGTGGGCTCCCAACTCTTCTATTCTAGAATTCCACTAACTCTGTTTATCTTATTGGTCCGTTTCCAACTTCTAAGCTAACCTAGAAAAACTCAAAACAGCAGGACTAGAAACAAAACTTCCTTTCCCTCCATTCCGTATGTTTTCTCACTTGGCTCCCCCTTCTGCTCGGAAGGCAGGGGCTGGAGCAGGTGACTCCACATGATCCCAAGTTTTGTCTGCATCAAGTACCCCGAACCCCTGCACACACAACTAGCCTGCTCCCTCAACGATGTGTCACTAGAGAACCAGCTGCCCCATCACATAACTTTAATTTGTTGCAAACTCCTAAACAGATTTGAAGGTCAAATAGAAATGGGAGTGGCTGCAAATTATCTACAGTTTTCACAAATTCCTTTTGTCTACACTGGACCCAACGTGGCACTTATATAGTTAACAAACAAATCAATGAACAAATGTGCCCGGCCCTCCTAAAGTTGACAATTTCAGAAAACGGCACAATCCTGGCTGAGAGAGAGAATACAGGAGATGCAGAGAAGCAAACCTTCATAGGACCACTGTGGCCCTCGTACAGCTGAAAGGCAATAAGGAAAATAAAGGGCTTTAAGACAAGTGCTAGAGATAAGAGGCACATATGGGGCTGCTGGAGAATAGCAAAGCCACATACCTAAACTGCCACGAGGAAAATGCAAGAGACACAGCAGGGACCTGCCCATGGACTCATTGATAACTAGGTGGCCCTGCTAACTGTAAGGAGGGTAGACCTTGAGGTCTGTCTCCCCAGCATCAATACCAGTGGTTGAACCAGCTGCCCTCACTGCCCTTAGGGGCTCTTTCCAGGGCACGCTCTCGATGCCAGAACCTGAAGACCCAGACATGAATGAAACGTGGTCTTTGCCTCTTCAGGCTCTGTACTCACTATGGTCCACTGTACTGAGTTCTGTTGACTGCCAGGGACTCAGAGACAAGCTGAGAACTCCTTATCCAGGGCTGGGAACAATGGAAGAAACACACACGAGCACCTGTGACACACGTTTGCAGGATGAGACTGACACCCTCTTTCTTCCCCTTCTTTCTCCATTCCTTTATAAACACACAGGAATTCATCAGCTTCCTGATGCCCCTATTCCACTGACAAGATTTTCACGGTTGCCTAAATGCTCCAGGTTAGAGTTTCTCAATGTACCCACAGTGTCCACCTTTATAGCATGCCCCATGCGATCCCACTGGTACACTAGGCAAACCAGTCCGAGGCCTGTCACCTGGGGAACGCACTGTGCCTCACAGAAACTCTATTTTCAATGACTGCTCCTGTCAAGGCCTTAGCTTTAGAATTGAGGACTGTGCTGTATAATCAAAGTAACTGGAATACCACTCAAGGGCTTATGGGATATAGCAGAGTGTCTCCACTGGAGTCCTTCCCTAGTGAAGTGCCATATAATGGAAGGTAAACACCTGGAGAACACACCTTGCAGATAGGTCATTACAGCTGGCTTGGGCTGGCAGGGAGAGTGGGGAGGGATAGTAAAGGCCCCCTCGGAAAACTACCTGGGTGGGAAAATCTCAGCATGGCAGAAGGCGAATGGGGCCAGGGAGGGAAGGCAGAGAGAACCTGACCAGCCAGAGGTTGCATAGGGTCTCTCTCTGTTGTTTTCTTTTATCGTGCAAGAACTAACCAGCCAATGTCCCGAATCTCTTTTCTTCTGGTTTGCCTTTCCTGTGATTATGACATAGATCAGTTCAAAAATCAGGTTCATTGCAAATAAAAATGAGAACAATGTTGCTCTGACTTCAGTCCAGGAAAACAGAAATGAGTGTTGATCTAATCTCTGTCCTCAGTTCACTCTATGATTATCTACGGTGGTTTATAAACTTCCCCTCCCCACAAAAAGGGTTGCCTGATATTGCTAACTTGAACAACATCTCCGGCATTTTTCTCTAATGTCCCGAAAGTTAAAATGAACAGCCACTTTAGCTCTGGTACATGACATCCGCCATCGCACAGTAGGTGGGTGACTGTTATCAGAGGGAAAAAAAAAAGATGTCCCAGTTCATCCTTTCTTTAAATCTTCACTAAAAAGCTACAACTTTGTTTTGGTCACTGAGTAGATTTCACATTATTTAGGGAACTCTGAGTCTTTCCCCATCGCTACATCCCAATCTCCTCCTACTTGTGGGTTTTTTGTCCTCCAAAGGAGCGGATAGTGAAGGCAACATTTCCAAAGCTACTCCAAACACTCAGCACTTAGGGAAATACACCTTTGGAATGATCACATTCGTGGTGGGGAGAGAATCATAGCTGTGGTGAGAAAATTAGCTCAAAGGTATCCAGGTGATACAAACGAGTCCAGGAGGATGGAAGGAGTCTTTTGAATTTGATAAATCAGCTATTTGCAGAGGCTCCTGTGGCGGGTTTTAATGGAATTTTGAAGAAGTTAAGCAAAACAGCCCTGTGTAACAAGGGCAATAAATCACAATTATTTTTCAGTCCTATTACTGCAACTTGCATCCTCCACTTGAGCACATTTGTCCTAACATTAAAAACATTTCCAGACACTCAGAAAAGCTGAAAGAACGTTACAGTGAATGCCTACATCACCACCACCTAAATTTCACAATTAAGATTTTGCTATATGTGCTTTGGCTAGCCACCCCTCAATCCACCCATCGGTGTATCTTATTTTCAGATACACTTCAAAGCATAGTGCCAACCTCTGTATACTTCATCCCTAAGCCCTTGAGCACCACACTGATTTCCAGAATTTGATATAGATATAGGGTTTTGAAAGTAAAATGGACACATTGAGAAATGCATTACTTGTAAGGATGCTGTTTCTGAGTTTGGGCAAATGCATGACACCCACCCCACCCCCTTCCATCAAGATATAGAACATTACCATCACCTCAAAAAGTCCAACTGAGCCTCTTCTACCCAGACCCTATCCCACCTACTCCAGCAGCAACCACTATTTTGACTCTCACCATAGATTAGTTTTGCCTGTCCAAGGACTTGTATAAATAGACCGAACAGTATCTGCTCTTTTGTGAAAGGCTTCTTTCACTCGGAATAATGATGCCACACGTACCACTGGTTCATGCCTTTTTACTGCTCAGTAGTAGTCTGCTTAAGAACATACCACAGTCCATCCATTCTCCCACTGATGGGCACCTAGATTCTTGCCAGGATTGTTTTCTGTTATGGACAAAGCTGCTATAATCATTTGTGTATACATCTTTTTCGAGACAGGCTTTCCTTTCTCTTGGGTAAATATCCAGGAATAAAATTGCTGTGTTATAAGCCTCATCAAGAGCCGCCTAAGGCTTTTCCAAATGTTCATACCACTGTACAGCCCGGCCAATCACGGGTATGTGTAGGAGGGCTCAGCTGTTTTAGATCCTCCCCGACATTTGACATTATCACCACTTTTTTCATTTTGGTTACTCTGATGGGTGTGTAGAGGCATGCCACTCTGGTTTTAACTTAAATGTGTCTGATGTCAATAATGTTGAACCTCTTTTCATCGGCCCTTGACCATTTTTGTTAAAAATATGTTAAATCTTCCGCCCTTTTTCTAAATTTAGATTCTCCGTTATCATTCATTTGCTTGAATGCCTTCTGTGTCCTGAGTACAAGTCTGTCAGTGCGTTTTGCACTTACTTTCTCCCAGTTGGAGGTGTGCTCATTCATGGTCTTTACAGTAACCTTTTGAGGAGCACAAGTCTCTCATTTTGATGAAGTCCTACTGTATCCATTTTTTTCCTTTTATGGTTATTGCTATCTATACCCAAACTTAAAAAACTTTGCTTATATCCAATCCTTAATTTTCCTCACATAAGTATACTTAACCGTGTTCTTACCTTGGGTCATTCTCCCTAGCTCCTCCCTCTCCCAAGGCAACTTGGAAGCAGCACACACTCAGCCTTCCTTATCACTGCCAGCCCTCCCCTCCCCTCCGTAAGGCAAGAGCTGGAAAAAGTAGCAAGGCTGGCTCTGGACACCCCTATGATCCCCTTGGAGCGCTCTCTGGCTGAGTCCTGAGACAGAGATTTTTGAAAAGACAAAATGAAGGAGACACGTAGTCAAAACACAGGGCCACCGACATCCAGCCTCAAGCAGGCGCCCCCGTGAGAGAGAAGTTCAGGGAGCCACCCCCCAGCCCCGTGCATATTGACCTTTGCGAATTCCCAGCTGGGAGGAATTCTGTTCTTTTCCTTTACCTGCCAGCTCAGGCTTTTATCACAATATTCAAGGTAAGGTTGTATTCATTTGTAATATTAGTCTATCATCTAAGCTGTTACTTATAGGGATGGGGGGGGGGCAGAGGGGAGGTTTCAATAAAGAGGAAATGGAGTTTCAAACTGGAGGCTGAAATTGTGTGCACACCTGTATATCTCTTCCTCATTTAGAAGGCACCCTTCTGGATCCTTTCTTGGTGTTCTGGGCCTGTGCTCCTTGGGCAGAGTCATAGCTAGCCCTTGTGGGATGAAGCATTCCTTTCTTCTTCCTCGAGCCTCAGAACCTGCACCTGCCCCTGCTTCCCTCTTCTCTGCTGCCCTCAAGTCCTCAGTGATGTTAAAGTTACAAAGCAGAGGAATCTTTCAGAAGCCACCCTGAACTAGTCCTTCCTGCTACACAAGTCCACATATATCTGCTTATCCCCAAAATGCAGGATGCAGACCAAGTTCTTATACAAACGTATAATCACAAATGCTCAAGGGGAGTTCGCAGTTGGAAGAAATGTTCCCACACCATGAAAGTATAAATGTTGCTGCTTTGTGTTTTCTTCTGCTTTAAAGAGGGACCAGAACCAGGCTCAAATGGTAGAAATTAAAGGTCTCAATACCCTTTTCAAAAAAGGCACTCCCTTTCTCAGACCCCTCCATATCCACTGCCCATGGGAAAGCTGGCTCACTAGAAGCCTGCCTCACCCTCTCACACTGGATTTCTTTGCTTTAAAGAGAGGGAGGCAGGACCAGCGGCTTTCCAGAATGGATACATGACGGATCTATAATTTATCTTGGTGTGTTCTCATTTTACTGTGTTCCACCTGTATTGCTATTTAATTTCTCATAAGTTTTCTTCATAGCACTTATAACAATCTAGCTATTTTGATTATTTATCTCTTTTCCTGTTAAACTGCCTGTTTGCACAGTCAGAGCCTAAGATATTTTTCCTGTCCAATTTGTCACCATATTACCAACTCTTACCATGGTGCCAGGCATAAAGCAGACACTAGATAACTATTTGTTCAATAAAGATATATGTGTCCTAGCCACTGTAAGTAGTTTATAAATTTCTGGTAGAGAGGGACCACTTCCCTCTTCCTCTGCACCTGCACAGTGTCCATCGCACTTAAAAGAGATGCAGCAGGGGTGCCTGGGTGGCTCAGTCAGTTGAGTGTCTGACTCTTGGTTTTGGCTCAAGGGTTGTGAGATCAAGCCCTGCATCGGGCTCTGTGCTCAGCACAGAGTCTGCTGGACATTCTCCTTCTCCGTTTCCCCCTCCTGCTCATGTTCTCTCTCTAAAATAAATAAATATTTAAAAATAGAGAGAGAGAGATGGATCAAAAGGAAGCCTTCCATTCTGCACTGGTGGGCCAGGTAAGTTCTATGGAAGGATCCTGCACTGACCCTCCAATGAACAAAGAGGTCAAGTGGAACAGGGAAATGATACTTAGATCCAGAGATGCAGGCTTCAGCTCCAAATCCCCTGTGAAATGAAGATGGTGATGGTAACAATGGCTCCTCTGCCACACCGAGCATTGTAGGGACATGTTAGTCAGCACCACTGAAGGTACTTGGAAAATGCACACCCATCTAATAACGTGGTTATAATTTCCAGCACCTCACACAATGCTTCACAAAGGTTTGCCAAATTAATTAACTCAAGGGAATAACGTGAAACTATGATCTTTGCTAAGAATCAACGAGGGAGAGAATGGAGAATCTCCCACATCTAATTCCAAGTCTGAATATTAATTTTCTGAAGGCCAGGAGAGAGAAAGCATGAGCAAATTTAAAATCCAGTTCACCTGTTTTCTATTAACACTGAGTCCACAAACAGCCCTACGGCAAGGTGCAGGGCTGGGGGTGGGTGAGAAGGGAGTGGAAATTAGAGCCACAGAGCAGGGTTTCTGCATCCTGACTGGACCTGCTACCACACTAATCCTTCCCACACACAGTTCCCACGTGGAGGGAGGTGGAGTTGGCCAATGAAATAGACTTGAACCAACACAGGAGAGAGGCGGTGGCAGCTAACTTGTGAGGGCCTATTTGTTGCCACCTGCTAAGAGCTATAAATACATTATTTCACAAACCCCTACAATTTCGGAGTTGCTAACCCCACCTCACCGAAGTTATGGCCCAAGAAGTAAAGTGACTTACCCAAGGTCACATGGCTAGTGAATGGCAGAGCTGGAATTCCAATTCCAGTCTGTTCAGCAGCCAAGCCAACATTTGAACCACTAGAGTAAGCTAGTTCACAGACACGAAGGATGCTAGCTGGACTGGGGTACGCTCCAGGTGCTATGGGTTCTATGTGGGAGGAAAGAATTCATTCTGAGGGGAGGATGCTCCTTATGGAAGGCATCTGAGCAGGGAAGGGCAAAAGCCCATAGTGCAACGGTGCGCATAGTGGGGAGACAGGTGCTGTGAATGTCTGTGTGAAGAAAATCAGAGTTCTGGGTATGCTCAGGGACCAGCAAACAGGTGAGGTAGCTGCAGCGTGGTTCTGGGGGCCTGGGGCCTCCGGGTGAGCAAAAGGGGACACGAGCTATGCCACAGGGCCAAAGCATCCCAAGGGCCTCGAATGCCCCACTTGGAAGTTTTCTCCTCCAGCCGGGTGGACACTAGAGGCTTCTGACCAGCAGAGATGGCGAGGCGTGGCCCCTTGGTCAGGACTCCTGACTCTGTGCAGTAGCAGCAGCAGCAGATCTGGCCGCCAGGGAAGTCCGTCAGCGTCAGCACAAACCCAGGCTGTCCACGGGCCGAGTGCTCCCGCCGGCCCGGCCATCTGAGGACAGCCCGCTGCCTGCGGCCCTGCCAGGACCTGGCGCCCTCGCTGCCAGTCGGCCCGGCCGACCTTCCACGCTCTCGCCTCCCCGCCGGGTTCTCCGGAAGCGCAGCTGAGGTCACACGGCATGTGGAAGGCCGCCACGGGACGACCCGGGACACAGCTGGCGAGCTACGGGCGCTGGGCAGGGTCGCCCAGGTCAGGCGCCGCCAGCGCCGGGCCTAGAGCCCCGGGCCTTTCCTTCCCCGGAGAAGGACCGCGCACCTTCTGCGTGCCTGGCCCTGGCCTGGGTGCCGGGGCAAAAGGTGAAGAGGACAGAAGGTGGCCTCCTCGCAGAGCTCCCGTTCCACCTCAGGGCAAGCAGACGCCTCCTCCCCAGCTCGCCCAGAGCACGCGGGGGCTCCCATGGGAGGACTCCCTCTCGCCTGCTGGGCCCCGGCACTGAGTACCGGCCACTATTCCAGCACCACCTAGCAGATGGAGCCGGCACGGAACGTCCAGGTAACTAACCATCCCCGGTCCTTGTCGAGAAGCCACGACTGACCGCACCCTCAGGCTAAGCCGCCCGCTCCCCACACTTCCCTCCACGGGGAAATGCCACCCACCCCCCCACCCCCACCCCCCCCCCCCCGCCCCCAGCATTTACTGAGCCCGGACTCTGAGCCAGCCACGTGCTGTGTACTTTCAGTTATCACTTATCAGTTCAGTAGCCTTCACTCTGAAGCTGGACTACTCCTCCCAGTGCTTTCTACGGGAGGAAACTGAGGCCCAGAAGGGCAAAGCAGCTTAACCGAGGTCACAGAGCAGCAGCTAGCATGCTGCTCCAAAGCCCATGCTCTTAGCCCGAACTCCAACCTAGCTCTCCCTGCCTCCTCCTCACCACCACCCCCACTGAGACCTCAGAGCCTCAGGGAGAATTGGGGGAGACAACAGAGCACCCAGTGAGCGCTGCACACATGAGCACTGTGCACAGGGACAGGGAGAGGCCATTTCTGTGACAGACACAGTGCCGGGAGGCAATGCAGGGTTGGTCCTAAGAGCAGAAAGGAGAATGGGGCCGTCCAGCTGTGCAGGAAGTGGGGGGAGGGGAGAGAAAGGGAGAGGGGAGGCAGGGAGGGGAAACATCACACATAAGAAAGGCCCAGAGGCTGAAATAATGTTCAAGGTATAATAAGTCAAACCGTCCCAACCGTATTCAGGAACACCACCTCCGAAACTCCCCAGGACAGCAAACCCTTCCCCCTTCTGCCCTCAACCCACCAGTAGACCTAAGATCAGTGTCAAGTGCCTGCCTCCATGGAAACCCACCCAGCACATCCTCTGCTCTAGACCCTCGGGCTCAGATCTCAAGCACATTTTTAAAACAAGGCAAGGCAAAGCTTGCGAGATTCAGGGTTTCAGGCCTCCTGCCTCATCTCCTATAGGCTCAGGCACAGTGCTTATTTGCATGGTTGATTGGATAACCAATTATAGAGGGGAATATTTTTAGGTCTTCATCTCAAAACACACACACACACACACACACACACCAAAAAAAAAAAAAAAAAAAAAAAACCACCACCAACCCAGAGAAAGCATAGTGTATTTCCTCGTAGGCCTGTAGCCACTGCCAAGCGTAGCATCAGGCCAGGGAGCAGGCAGGAGGAAGAGCCTGGAGTGGCTGTCTCCTCATTAAGTGTGTTTGACTCCTGAGCATATGCACCTGTCTGGAAAGGAAAGAGCCAGGGTATGCACACGTGCACCTCTGTACAGGAGGAATGAGGAGAGGGAGGTAGGAAGACCCAGACTGGAAGTGTCAGACTCCTCCCCATTCTTGTCCTGACCTTCTCCCAACGAGGTTGTCCCTTCCTCATCCCCACCAATAGATCCTAGTCCACATCCACAAAGATGAGCCCTGATCCCAGAGTCTTGGGGTAGAGACAGGCTAACATGAGAGTGGAGGGCAGCTCCAGACAGAATGGAAGTCAACGTCTGGATGTGGATACTGACAATAAGGAGAAGGCATCGTACCCCAACCCTCCCGTGTGCACCACCTCTGGTGCTAATAATTTGCTTTTACCCACACTGTCCCTACTGGTCTCACAACAACCCTGCAAGGTTACCAGAGAAAAACACATTAGAAATGAAAGGTTTGAAAAGGATGATCATGTCCAAACCTCCCATTTTTCAGGTGGAGATTCGAAGACCCAGAGAGAGGGAAGGATTTACCTAAGGCTGTACATCCATCCAGCCAAGGAAGAAAGCAGACGACACAAGCAAATGTGAGCAACAACAAGCCAGCCATAACAGAAATGCAGAAACTGTCCAAAACCTGCTGTTGCTCCAGGGTCAAGAAGAGCAGTCAGCACCCATCACCCAGTGACAGCTGGCCAACTGAAAGGTGGGATGGCTTCCTAGAGACTCACCTGTGGCACCAGGTGGAACAGAATACCCTGAAAAAATGGGATTCTGTTTTAGAGGAGTCCGCATAGGCTCTGAATGAGAATACAATGCATGGCAGTCTCTCCCACAGCCAGAATGCATGGATCTGGAATTCAAGAGGTGGAAATGCAGGGGGCTCCTCTAATTACCTCTATAAACCAACTCACAGAGTATCTGGTTCCCATCTCAGCAACTGGGGTCTGCTGGTTTGGAGACCTTAGTCCCCAAGGCAAGAACAGTTCCACCAGGGTATACAACCATGGTTTCACAGAATACGAACATGGAACAACCACCTGGACAGTTCATGCCACTGGACCAATAAGCAGAACAAGGAGGGGAGGGCATTAATGTACCGGCTATAGTAACTGATTCTGGTTAGCAAGGGGAAACTGGGTTGCTTTTACACAATAGAAGCCAAGGAAGCAGTCTGGAAACCAGATGGTTTTCTGGGGCACCTCTTAGTATTCCATGCTCTATAATAAAGGTTAATAGGAAGCTCCAGTAATACAAACCAGGCAGGGAAATGAGGACTCTGACCTTCAGGAAGGTAGGTTAAGGTCACACCACCAGATTAAAAAAAAAAAAAAAACAACAACAAAAACTCCCAACCAGCTGAGTCTGTGGCTGAGAACAGGGCAACCGCAGTCACATGACCAATTTTAGCAATGAACTGGGGACTGTAGCAGTTTTGCATATTTTCTGTTTGCCTGTTATATGTATAATCCTATTTGTATACGTTAATCATTTTCTCTCTCTTTCCCATTTCTGTTTTATGTACAAGTTGTTGCAAGTTAATTTGAAGTACAATGTAGTGTTTAGGTAACAGGTGGGACGTGAGGAGTAATCAACACAACTCCTGGGACTGTGCTTCTTCCTTTGGGGAAGTGGGGGAGAAGAACTTCTTCACCTGTAACAAAGTTGTCTTATTCCATAGGAGCCTGCCCACCACCCCGCTGGGGTCTGGTCTTTACTTGTGCAGGAGTTCAAGTGTGACAAGGCTGCACACCAACATAAGCTGAGTAGCTGGGCAGCCCCGTGGCTCAGCGGTTTAGCACCGCCTTCAGCCCAGGGTGTGATCCTGGAGACCGGGGATCGAGGCCCACATCGGGCTCCCTGCATGGAGCCTGCTTCTCCCTCTGCCTGTGCCTCTGCCTCTCTCTCTGTGTCTTTCATGATTAAAAAAATAAAATATTTTTTAAAAAAGTTGAGTAGCCAAAGGAGCGGGCTGTGCCTCTACCAGACTGCCTGGCTCTCAGGTTCCAGATGCACTCCCAGAACAGCTGTCCTTTAACTGAAGTGTGTGGATCATTTAGGTGTTGGCTTTCAAGTCTATCTTCAATGCTATTTTCTATATATTATTCCTTTTCTGCCTTATTTTTGGGCACAACTATTGTTTAGCATTCCACTTTATCTTTACCCTTGCCATATTAGCCACACCTATCTTAAAGATATTTTCTACATAGGTCTTTTATATTTAACACGTTTTCCACTTTCATGGCTCTTCAGTCCTTTGTATGGACCCAAGTTTCCATCTGATGCCATCTTCTTCCCATATGAAGACTTTAACTTTTTGTTTGTCTGATCATTTGTTTTATCATAATTTGGGAAGATATTTCCACTGGAAATAGGATTCTAGATTGAGCAGTGCCTGGGTGGCGCAGTGGGTTAAGCATCTGACTCTTGGTTTCAGCTCAGGTCACCATCTCAGGGTCGTGAGATTGAGCCCCACATGGGGCTCTGTGCTAAGTACAGATTCTGCCTAAAAGGCTCTCTCCCTCTCCTCCTCCTGCTCATGCTCTCTCTCAAATAAATAAATCTTAAAAAAAAAAAAAAAACTAGATTGACAGTTTGCAGCATTTTAAATGTGTTACTGCATCATCGTCTGGCTTGTATTATTTCTGATAAGAAATTTTCTCTGAATCTGTTTACATAATAGGTCTTTTCCCCTGTTTTTAAGATTTTCTATTTATGTAAGTTTTGGAGTTATTGATTACAATGTGAGCTTTTCTTTGTTGCTTACTCCCCTTGGATTTAGTGAGCTTCCTGCATATATGAGTTAAGATCAAATTTCCAAAGTTTTCAGCCATTCTTCTATTTTTTTCATCTTTTTCTATTCCTACCTCAATTTTCCCTACACTGATACACAGATTCAATGCAATCCAGATCAAAATCCCATCCAGGCTTTTTTTTTAGAAGTTCATGAGCTGATTATGAAATCTAGATGGAAATATAAAAGGCCTAATTGAAAGCTGGAGAATATATACTACCTGGTTTTTGGACCGAATATAAAGCTACAGTAATCAGGACAGAGAGGTATTTGCATAAGGATAGACCTATCAGTGGAAAATCAAAAGTCCAGAAATAGGCCCACACATATATGATCAACAAATCTGACAAAGGGACCAAAGGAATTAAATAGGTAAAGAATAGCATTTTCAACAAACAGTACCAAAAAAAGTAAGTATTCATGTAAAAAAGTGAACTTCAACTCAAAGTAGATCACAGGCATTTGTAAAAACTAAAACTAGAAAACTTCTAGAAGAAGATACAGGAGAAAAATGTTTAAATCATGAGTAAGCATAATTTTTCTTAGAACTTAGAAGGAATGAACCTAAGAAAAAAGTAAAATTGATCTCAAAATAAAAAAACGTCCTTCCAGAGACACCATTAATGATATGAAAAAGCTGCAAACTATGAACAAATAGACACAATGCATAGGTCTTCCAAGAAATTAAATACAGAATCTATGAAAATCACAACTCGGTAAGATGGCAGTCCAATAAAAAAAATGCACAGAAGATACGAATGGGAGCATCACAACAGACAATCCACAAATGAAACAAATTAAAGCCATAAATATATACGACCACACACCCAACAGAACAGCTAAGATGAAAGACAGCCTGATAATAACAAGTGTTTGCAAGGATGTAAAGCCACTGCAACTCACATACTATTTCTGATGGGATATTAAATTGTATAACCCATTTGAAAGGCTTTGGCCATTTCTTATAAACACACACTTAGCATACACACATTAGTTTGCATGCACGTTAGTAGCTGCTGTAACAAACTTACTGGCTTCAAACATAGATTTATCATCTGCCTTCTCCCATGTCAGAAAGTCCCATAAGTTTAGAGGTTTACTCTGCTCTGGTCCCATAAGGCCAAGAATCAGTGTCAGCCAGCATAGGCTCTTATCCACAGGCTCTGGAAGACGATCTGCTTCCAGACTCATTTGATTCAGGTTGTTGGTGGCATTCACCTATAGGATGGAGGCCCCCCCTTTCCTCACTGGCCACCAGGCGGGGTCATTCTCCTCTGCTAAAGGCTGTTTGCATCCCCTGGCTCAGGGCCTCCTTTCTCCACATTCAACATCAGCAGTGGTAGCTGGGTCCTTCTCACACTTTGACCTCTCCTCCTAGAAGAGCTCTCACTACCTCTTCGGCCTTCCCTTTCAGATACCTCCATGGGATCACACTGAGTCCATCAGTTTGGCCCAGGATAATCTCCCTGTCTTAAAGTCCATTGATCAGCCACTTTAATTCCATCTGCAAAGTCCTTTTTGCCACATATGGTAACATTCACAGGTGCACCACCAGTGGGAAAATATTATGGGGGCCAAATTCCTGCCTGCCATACCGTATGATCCAGCAATCCCAGCCTTTCCTATTTTTCCTAAGAGTAATAAAAATTTATGTCCAAAAACTAGTATAAAAATATTCACAGCAGCTTTACTTGTAATAGCCAAAACCTGGCTATTTGTAATAGCCAAAACGATGTTTCCAACATTTGGACCCAAATGTCCAATAGCAGGTAAGTGGATAAACAAATTGTGGTACATCCACACAATGGAATGTCACCCAGCAAAAAAAAAGACAAAACTCTGATACACATACAAGACTATGTTTAAACAAGAGTTTACATTCTATGAAACTCTGGGAATGACAAATCTAATCTAGAATCATAAGAGGCAGACCAGCGTTTGCCTTTGGTCAAGAATTAGTGAAGACTGACCAAGAAGGGCATAGGGATCTTTATGGAGGGATGGAAGTGGTCTACATCTTTATTGGGGTGGTGGTTACACAGGTGCTGACATATATTGATACTCAATCTGTATATCTTAAAGTATATATTTTATTGTTTGTAAATTATACCTAAATAAAGTAGGGGACTGTGCCTTCCCCAAGTGCTTATGGGAATCAGACCCCAAATTATACATGGGCTCTGGCGATAGCACTGGAAGTCCATGGTCCCTGGCCTGAGGCTGTGCCCCACACCCAGATCCTAGGCAGCCATCATCCCCAAGTCTTGCCTCCTATCTCTCACCAGGGTGTATGGGCAATACCGCTGTTAAATACGATTCACCAGAACTGAAGGTAATTCATGCTGTCATAGTGGCTGTAACCAAAGGTCTCAGGAGCCAGAAAGACTGCTCGCATTAATTGCGACTGATACCTCTTCCCTCTTTTGGTGGATTCCAGCTCTGGTGCAGGGGGTTCTTCACTTTAGGTTCAAGTAACCCCAACCTGACCTCTCAATTTCTTTTTACTTTTTCTTTCTGTGAAAAATAACAAAGATGGGTAACAGATCAAAAAGACAGTTGGAAAATCTCAAATCAGCCAATTAGATGTGGTAGCAAAGCTGATTTCAGCACTGGGGACCTGTGATTAGGTCCAAAAGGCCCTGAACATTGGCTCAGTTGATGGCTTTCTCTGACTCCTGCACAGCCTTGCTGGTGTCTCCCAGCCTCTCTCTCCTGGGTCCATTTAAGAAACAGGGTAAGAGTAGAAACAAACAGGCCTAGGAGGCATCTCCCTAGAGCCGTACTCAGAGAATGATTGGAGCAGCTCTGGGGAGAGGGGGACTGTCTAGGAGAGCATGATACCTTTTTCTCAAATGGCTCAGCCCCAGGGGGCCAGGCCTCCAGGGGGAATACTGTAGAGCTCTGGAGATTGACACTGCAGACTCTGACCACAGCTAGCTCTGCTTTTCATTTTATTTGATGTTTTCTTATCTTTGGAAAAGGAGAATAGTCTTGCCTCCTAAGGACACAGTGAACGTTAAAAAGGATATTTGAAAACCAGAAGTAGTATGCTATGCTTCCATTCTAAGTGTTGGATTGTCATGTTTTAAGCCCCACTATCCTAACTGCTTCTCCAATTTTTGTTACCTGCCTGGCCCCTGAAGGCATCAGAGTTCATGATCCCTGTAGAAAAATTTAAAATGTAAAATGCTCTACATAGAAGTTATTAATCTAGGGGCACCTGGGTGGTTCAGTCTGTTAAGCATCTGCTTTGGGCTCCTGTCATGAGTCCAGTATCCTGGGATTGAGCCCCATGTCTGGCTCCCTGCTCAGCAGAGGAGTCTGCTACTCCTTCTTCCTCTCCCCTTCTCCCTGCTCATGCCCTCTCTCTCTCTCCCTCTCCCCCTCTTTTGCTCTCAAATAAACATCCTTTTCAAAAAAGAAGTTATTACTCTGATTTGCATTATCAACAGTCAGCTAGCTACCAATCCTTTAATGTCCTGATCAATTAGACCACTCAGATTAATCTGAATCCCTTTCTTTCTGAACAACTCCTATAAAACCTATGAGCCTACCAACCATTTACTGCATTCCTGGAAATACTGAAGCACTGTGAGGGGCCAGAAAATGATACTTCATCTGTCTCTTGTCTCCCCAAGAACTTCCACAGTACCAAACACATGGGGAGCCCTCCACAGTGGTCTCAAGTACATGGTAATTGTTAATGTCTGGAAGGATCTCCCCACCTGGAATTGTGGTTCTTACCTTGACAACTGCTATGTAGAGTACCATAGGTCATTTATTGCTAACAACATAGTATCAAAATCTGAATCTTCTATTATGTTTTGGATTCTCTTTTAATCAGGTGGATTCAGAGTTACCTCTTCAATAATTGAATCTTGCTTATGAGTAGCAACACCACAGAAGAAAAAGGAATGGAGTCACAGCAGAGCTCGGGCAACTGGGCATAACCAGCAATCTAACAGCTACAGCCCACAGTGAGGAACCAGTACAGACATACCATTACAGCTGTAACCACCAGAAGTTAGCTCAGTAGCTTGCCCTCCAAGAGATCTTACAAAGGTCCAAACTCCTACATTTCAGACCATGAAGTAGACATGATAGTAAATGTTTCTAGATCTTTAGATCTGGGGCTCTACCCCCGGGTAGCAAGTAACCCCGCCTCCATCCAGGTGTAGAGCCTGCTCTTGCCTGCCAATACCAGGGGCCATGCTATGTATGCATCACAGGTAGTGCTTCCATATGTGTGAATGGCACAGTACAATTAATGAAGCCACCATTTCATCCACTTCTATGGCAGCTCTGTAAAGTAAGGCCATTTATCCCTATTTTGTAGCCAGGACCAACATAGCCAAACCAGCTGCTAGATGCTGGTCCAAGGGCTATCACTGGCCTATCCTGGCATCTCACTTAACTTTTATGATCTCCTCAAAGGCTTTTAAAGACTTTTTTTTTTAGCTACAAGTGCAGAGTAGGGGGATGAGGTAGTGTTTGGTAACTTTCAAAAAGCTCTCTGCAATCCTCTTCCTCCTCCTCAGTAGTATTCCAGTCCCTCTATTTAGCACATGTCCTGCAGCTTTTTCCCTGCTCCTGGACAAATGGAGTTTGCCATGAGTCTATACTTAGCTCTGCTCTCCATCTGCCAGCCAGTCGCCCAAGTGTCTACTCAACAAATCTGCACCGCTCCCTTTACCTGCAGCTTCTACTTCTGCAAAATCCCACGGAGCCATGAATGTGAATGTACACATTCAGACATGGGAGTCTGGTGTCCCTGCCACAAACCAGCATCCAACACTGCCTGCTTCCAAATCCCTTTTCAATTATATTCACTCCTACTCCTCACTAAGCAGCCTCCACTGTCACTTTACCCCATGGCAAGGGGACCAGTCAGCCAGTAAAAACTGACCTTGAAAAGAAACAGAGCCAGATTCTCAGCCCCAGGCTTCAGGTATCTTTAAAGGTCTAGGATTTCTTTCCGACAAACTTGCCTCTGTCACCTCCCCCACATTACCTAATGAAAATTTATTTAAATATAGACACCTGGGGTCAGACCCTCTACTAAATCCTCCTGCAATCTGTTAAATAGAACCATCCAAAGGCAGAGGTTGCCAAACACTGGTCCACAGACCAGAATGTACCAGAAAGCTTTTTGTGAAATAACTTCCAAGGTCCACCATTCCCCATGCCCCTGCATATTTCTGATCCCACTGGTCTTCAGGGGGAAAAAAACCCCAAGGGCTGTGTATTTCGAGTTCCCCAGGGACTTTAATACATAGCCAAGTTAGGGCATCACTGCTCCAGGGAGCTCTTTCATGTCTGTGGGCTCTCCATCATCTCCCAATGGCCAATCTTCTTACTGCTGCATGAAATGGGATTATCAGCTACAGCTCAGGCTACACTGTTCCATTTCTTCACCCTTTGTCACTAAGAGGATCTGAAGGGTATTTTGCAATTTATAAAGCATTCTCATTTGATTTAGAGAATTAAATGATGTAACAACACGTCATCTATCATATTCTAGGTCCCAGGGACTGTTCCGAGGGCTTTGAAAGCAGAAAGTCATCCTGTCCTATGACAACCCCGTGGGGTGGGTTTATTATTGCCTCTGGTTTTATAGATGAGAAACCTAAGGCACAGTGAGATGAAGGAAGCCATCCGACGTCTCACCATTCATATCAGAGCTGGATTCAAACCCCAGAAGTCTTACAACCACTTTGAAAGCTTTCAACCACTCTGCTCTACTATCCATCAGAGCAAGCATGAGCATTAGTCCCACTGTAAGGAGTTTAGGAGACTAGAGCAAGTTCCCAGGTGAGAGTGTATCTGTTCTCATGTGTCGGCTCTCACTGCTCAGAAAACCCCAGATGCAAAACCACAGGTCTGTTGTGTTCAAGTCTGGGCCACCCCTTTAGGCCCTCTGTACCTTCCTGGTTCTAGAAGCCTACTCATGCCCTGGTTGCACCTCACTGTGAGAAGGGCAACTGGATCGGCTAGTGAGCAAAGGCCTGTCAAAGCTGGACCAGTAGCAAATCAGAGGAGTTCCAGAAATGGAAGGAATGACAGAGGCCATCAAGTCCAAAGACAGAAGACAGGTTCCAGCTTACATTCCAGCTCTGATTAACTGGTAAAGTTGTGAGGCTTGGCCCTTTAAAAAGAAAAGAAAAGCAAAGAGGAAAGGAGGAAGGGAAGGGAAGGGAAGCATGACCAATCTGTGATGGATGGGAAGGGAGCTTCTCCGAGTCACAAAGCCACTTAAGGACAAGCGAGACTCAGAACTCATTCTCAGCTCTTGCACCAATGTCCAAGTGTCGCCCACCAGAACATGAACTTGAGGCTGGTATTAACTTTTATTAACTGCTACTCTGATGATAAAGTTCATCCACTCTTACCACAAAACAGCTCCCACCTAGTGAACCAAACTGCACCCAATCCTCATTCCAGAAGGGTTTGCAACAGCCAAGACAATCCAGTTGAGTAAAACCGTTGTGACCTAGGAGCGGTAGAGGATGGAAGCATTACTTTTCTGTATGTGCTCTGAAAACTGCAGCAGGATGTCAGTTAGGAGATGGGGCATTGTGGAGCCTGGAAAATCAGTGATTGAGCTACAACAGCACGGTAATCACAAGGGTGACTGAGGTTTGAAGGGCCCTTTTCCCCTAGTCAAAAATCATCCCAGCTATTTTTAGAATCCCAGGATTTCCAAAATCCTGGGATTTTTAGAATCCTGGGGTTTGTTTTAATCAGTCTCCTGCCTTCTCCCCTGCTACTAAACCAGTGGTTCTTAACAGGGGGCATGCCCCAGAAAGGGACACATCTTGGGTAAAGTGGACAGGCTCACAGCAGTGGGTGTAGATGAAAGGAGCATATTAAACTAATTTCATCGTTTAAGATTTAAAACCTTAATACATAGGACAGGAGGCAAAGCTTGATCAAATCTTTGCTGATGGGATGTATAGAGAAGGAACACAACCCTCTTGCACATTCATGTTTCTCACAGTGAATGGGGCAGCAGCAGCAGTGAGCATGCATGAACCCCAGAGAGCAGTATCAGACTCTCTGCAGTGGAGTTGGAGTTTTTATCTTCACAACAAAAGGGTGTGCCCTTTGTAAGGAGGGGGAATATTACACAATTATGACATTAAAATTCTGCACTAAACTACCAGTAGTTTGAGATTTGTAAAATGGTGGTGGACTGAGAACAGAAAAACACTATGCGGTGTGTGCTATAGATGGTTTCCCTCCTCACAAACAGTGTATTGTGGAATCCTGGGGCAGATGAACCAACATGTTAGGATCAGCAATAAAGAAAAGAATCAACAGGAGTGCCTGGTGGCTCAGTCAGTTCAGCGTCCCAGAGTCCTGGGATCAAGGCCCATGTCAGGTTCCCTGCTCAGCAGAGAGTCTGCTGCTCCTTCTTTTTCTTGCTTACTCTCTCAAATAAACAAAATCTTTGAACAAATAAAAAAGAACCAACAGACACTAAGTGACAGCTGGGGTAGGCATGGCATAAATGCTGTGTGTAGTGTAAAACGATCATCTGTTATCATTCAGAACAAAATTTTCAGGGAGTCTGGGGTTTAGAGCGATATATCAAACAGGTGAGGTATTTTCATATAATACTTTATAGCCATTTTGTTGCTTCTATCCTAAGACCAGGGAACAGGGACCAAATCTCTTTGTCTTTACATGCTCCCCTGCAACAATTGTACAAATGGTGAATGAGCAATAAATCCCATGGTATAGATAGGTACAAAACACACTCTGATCGATACACATCTGTTGAACGGTGGTATCATGCAGTGGTTAAAAGTATCAACAATGGAACTATACTCTGCAAGGATTCAAATCCCAGATCTGCACCTTCCTAGCTGCACATCTCTGCACAGGCCGGTCCTCTTGGTTACCTCAGTCTCCCTGCATGTTCTCATGGACTGTGAAGACAACGGGAGGTGTTACACACTCTGGAATCCCAAACTCAGCTCAAGCACTCCTGATGGCCCAAATACTGGTTTCAATACAAAGCAAATATTTAAGGGCCTCTGGGCCTCTCATCCAGCAAAAGGAGAAAAAGAATCAGCAAATGTCTCTGCTCTATCAGTCAATGAGGAAACCGGAAGGGAAGCTTTCTCAGTGAGGAGCTCAGAACTCCCCAGAAGAGGAGAGAATGAATAACTTTAGGATCTGTGCAGACCAAAGGGAGCCAATAAGTATGTTGCCTCCTAGGTGGACTCGCCAGTGTTGCAAAGAACAGAGGTCCCAACCAAAAGCCACCACAGGCCCCAAGCTGGCCCTGGTGCCTGTCAGTACGTCAGAAAATCTGCAGAATTTCTCAAGGCTGAGAAACCAATTTCTTCCACGCCTGGGTAATTCCAAAGCAACTAAATGGATTGCTTCATCTAGCTGCAAATAAGCATGAGAAATTTCAGCCTGATTAGTCTGTCTGAACATATAAATGTCTGAAGGCAGGCTTTCAGAATTAGGATGGACACAGAGCAGCACCAAGATGGCAGTGGGCTTGCTTGTGCCTACGGTGAGCTGGAGAGGAGGTGAGGTGGGAAGAGGGCTGGCTAGGAGCCCAGGCTCTTCTGCTGAATGAAGGGAGGTTCAGATACAAACAAGAACTTCCACACAAGGAGTTCATATGCAGCCTCGTGTTTTACCTACATGATTTAATGCTCACATTCAACTTGAAGATACTACGAGGACCATTTATAAGTGAGGAAACAGGCTCAGAGATGTGAAGCAACTTGTATTTGACCTGCAAGTCCAGGCTCTAGAGCACTCAGTTACTTTAACATCAAAACTTCTCAGTTCTTACTCCCTTTTAAAAATCAACAACAAAGCAAATGCTTCGCAAATTCGTATCAGAGACCAAAAAAATTATGTAATCTGGATCCTCATTATTACAGCAATTTCATATCCTAAAACTCATTCTAAGGAAATAATTGCAGATATTCGCGGCAATCTTGCCACAGACATATTCACTGCAACATGGCTTAGGGTGGAGAAAAGAGGAAGGCCACCTCAATTTCCAGCAACAGAACATGGGTTAAATGGAGCCACCATTTTAATGAATTTATGCAGCCAGCAAGGACAGATCTAGATCACACAAAACCTGCCAAAAGGCATTTACAGTACAGTGTTCAGTTTCACAAGAGTCTATTTTAAACGATCTCATATTTTTTAAATATTTTAATGTGGCTTTGTGTATGTTTCCTGTATGTTCTGAAATGAACATGTTTGACTCTAAAACTTTTTAAGCCAGTATGAAAAAGGAAATGCAAAGCTGCCGCTTCAGGAGAACCTAATATTTTTTTAAAAAGTAAAAAGAGGGGCGCCTGGGTGGCTCAGTTGGTTAAGGATCTGCCTTTGTCTCAGGTCATGATCAGCAAGGAGCCTGCTTCTCCCTGTCCCTCTGCTGTTCCCCCTGCTTGTGCTCTCTGGAGTGCTCTGTCAAATAAATAAATAATCTTAAAAAGCAAAAAGATCTTTTTCATTGGAACAGTACTGAAAATCCAACTTATGTACACATCCCTGTTTACCAGGAACAAACCTACGGTATTTTCTAAAAAGGCATACTGATACCAGATCCAAATGTGGCCACCTAAAATGTATGTATGTACTGCCATGACTGGCTAATCTGCTAGAGCATTTTTTTTTAAGATATTTATTTATTTATTTACTTGAGAGGGAGAGAGAGAGAGAATGAGCAGAAGGGAGGGGCAGAGGGCAGGGACTAAGCACGGAGCACAAAGGGGAGATCATGACCTAAGCTAAAAATCAAGAGTCAGACGCTTAACCAACTGAGCCGCCCAGGTGGCCCTCAAGAACATTTTCAAATGGCATCATGTTTCTCAGCTGTGCCGAGGCCCAAAAAGGTCCCCCTAGATGACACGGCTGCCAGCCACAGAGCCGTGCAGAGACCTGGTCTCCTTGCACCCAGGCAGGCACGTCTCTCTCTCCACCAGCCTCACTGGGCCTTCACTCATTAACCAGAAGTTCAATTCCTCTCACAGCAGCTGGCCCCAGGGGTGGACTCTAATTCTTCTGAAGCAAGCCTTCCCTTTGGCTTTGTGTAGAAGTAGCAGCAAGACGACATAAAAGGGAAGCAGTCTCAGAGAACAGGACCACAGGCTTTTCTTCAAACCCCCTTCAACAGAAGGCACTCCAAAAACAATCTCTAAAATCTACTGTTTGAGCCTGTAAAGACTCATTAACAGAACTTATTACTTATTAATTATGACTTGTAAGTGTTTAATATTGAAACACCCTACCCCCACTAGTCTTACGACCAAGAACTCACGGTTCTCCAGTCAGAACTGGACGAGAGTGAAGCCGGGGGGAAGAGCTGTGAGAAACCGCTTCCTCTGAAGACATGGCTACACCCGTGAAAATGTATTCCTAAATGATGAAAATCAAATTGCCTGAGAAAGCCATGCTACAGAAGAATAATAGTAATTGGGCATCTTCCCAGAGTTACAGCCTTCCTCTCAGGCCTCAGTGGAGGGGATGTGCCAGGGTTTCATCTCCAGGGTGGGGACAGAAACAGTGGCCTGTGTGCTTCATGCACAAGCACACTGTGCTGCCTGCCTACTTCCTTGGCTTGTCACCAGCAACAGAACAGGGCCTAGATTTCTGATGTTTTGTTGGAGATATGGGAAGGAATTAAAAAATACTAAGCCCAGGGGCACCTGGGTGGCTCAGGTCATGATCTCAGAGTCCTGGGCTCCCTGCTTCTCTTTTTTCCCCTCTGCCTCTTCCCTCTGCTCATGCTCTGTCTCAAATAAATAAATCTTTAAAAAAAAAAAAAAAAAAGAAACTACACCCAGAATGACAGCAACTTTTTTTTTTTTAAAGCAACAGTTGGTTGCAGGGACTCCCCTTCTCCTCTACCTCAGAAAAGTGGGTGAGTCCAAATAAGTGAGGTCGAGCAGAGCCTTCTAGCAGCCCAAGACAAGGATCAGGTCAAGCCTCTGGACTCCAAGAATCTGGGTTTAAGCCTAGCTCTACCACTTCCTGGTGTTTACTTAACAGGTTTTTGGAGTCAGGATGTGGGCATCTTTGAGGGACCATTATTCTGCTGGATTTTCTCCAAAAAGGACACAGTAAGTGACAAAGACCATCCCCCCCGCCCCTAAGGGTTCCTGGCTCCCAGCAGACTGTCTCCCAATGCTGGAGTTACTACTTCTCGAGCTCACAGGCACTGGTGCAGGCATATGCACGTACTGTCTGCCGTGTGTCCGAGTGCATTACTGCAGAATGACAGAGCAGGGGTCCCCAGTGGCAGAGGTCCAGGTCACACAGTGAGCCTATGGATGTCTGGGACTAGAATCCAGGACGCTGGTCCAGCTTGCCTTCCCCAGAGTTGTGAGGGCTGCTCCAGCATCGGTCAGAAGAGCACACACTTTACAAGGCTCGCAAAGCCCTAGCTCTCCACTTCATTCTCCATCTCTCTGTGACACTTAAAGCTGCAATGTGGCTAAGCCTGGTGTCTTTAATGATAATAATACCAGAATTCTAAAAGAAACCCCAGGAGATCAAAAAAGTCCACCTTGGTACCAGCCTGGCCTCTTTGCTGACAACAGATGCCACCACCTAGGAACATATCCCACCTTACACACCTGCCATTCCCTCCTGCTCAGCCCATCTGTCTCAACTACCCTCTGTGGCCCATGTCACAAAGCGCCTTTATTATTCATGTCTTCATGAGTACTAGACTATAAACTCCTTGAAGGCAAGAACCGTGAAAACATTTGAATTTTTTTTTGTGACTTATCACCTGGCATCCCACTACAGGTTCAACTGCATGCTAGACAAATGGAGTCCAGTCAGGCAAGTGTCACCAGGATCTGGAGTCACACCAAGCAAAGGCAAGTGGGACACCAAGCAAAGAACCCAGAACAATTGTGGGTCTGGCCCGAGTCAAGGGGCTCTGGTAAGCCTGGCCAAAGAGACCTAGGGAAGCAATCCTGGATGTCAGTAGCTGTAGAGGCCAGCTGGAGATGAAAAACAAACAGATGGTCCTTCCTGGTGCCCAGGGGTCTCCACTGTGATCCGAGGCTCTCGAGACAGCTCTATATGGGTGAGGGACCTACAGGGATCAGAGGGAAGGTGCCATGGCCTTCCCCCCTTGGCTTAAGCTCTGGAGTTCTCCTTCTCTTCTAAATGCAAGTATTCTTAGTATCCACCTCAATTCGCTCCCAATGCCACACCATGGTTCCGATCTTTGTGTTCTCCAGTGGGCAGCAGCACACCATCTGGGAGGAGCTGGCTTTCACAACATAACTACCAACTCGAATACTGATGGAAACCACCAAGGTTAAACTCCCCATCAAACAGCTGTGCGTAGTGGTTGTGTTGAACTAACGAACCATTTTAATGGTTCAACAATTAGCTTCACAAAGAGAGACAACCAGGAGACAGACATATGGAGAAAAGACAATCGGTAGGAAAGCCACAGCGGGGTATGGAAGCTGCAAGGGAGAAACCGACCTCCTGCCCTCACGGAACTCCAGATCAACAGGGGGATTCTGGAAGATGGAGTTTTCATATTTGGGTGATTGTAGGGGGAAATGACAGAACAACTGCCAAGTTTCAAGGCACTCAAGCTCTGCTCAGAAATCTTTATATCTTGACCAGAGGGAAGAAAGACAGCTTAGAGAAAAAGGCTCCCCGGTGCCCATGACTGTGCCTGCCACACACACGCACTTGTGGAGTTGCCCTAGAACCGAGCGAAGAAAGGGCTTCACGGAGACCGCTGCTCTCCTCTGCATGCAGCCAGTGGCATCACCTGGCCTCTCTCTTGCTCCTAAAAACATTTCTTTCCTTCCTTAAAAACTCTGCCCTAGAGCCCCATGTGGTCTTTACCAGACATCCCAGCAGCTACCACACTGCCTCACTCTATTTCCTTCATCAGGTAGGTGCTTGAAGGCCTCTTCTCTCATCACCGGCTGCTTGCTGCCTGGCTGTTTCCCCAACAGGACGTAAGCTCCACGTGGAGCCTGTTGAGACAAGGGCCCCCGTGCCAGGAACAGTGGCTGCCGCCCACTAAGTGCTCAAGCAACATCTGTTGAAGCGATTGAATAAACTAATGGAAGAACATGGCCTGAGGAAGCTGGGCTCCAGCTTCTTGTCTGGAGTGTCAGGAAGCCAAGAGCATCTGAGTGACTCTGTCCCCATCCTCAGGTGAGACTGGGACAGCTGCCTTTTAGACCAGTTAGGTTATTTCAAATGCTTTAAATATTTTTTTGAGATTTATTTATTCATTTATTATTTATTCATGAGAGACACAGAGAGAGGCAGAGACATAGGCAGAGGGGGAAGCAGGCTCCCTGTGGGGAGCCTGATGCGGGACTCGATCCCAGGATCCTGCAATCACAAACTGAGCCAAAGGCAGACACTCAACCACTGAGTCACCCAGGTGTCCCTCAAATGCTTTAAAAGTAATACAATACACAGCTTAAAGCTGTTCTCTAGGTTGGGTTACTAATACTAACCAGTCTTCATACTCAGAAGTGAGTTTCTGTCCAAGGGAGTCCCGTCTCTACTGCCTTTACACACTCATGCACACACATGCTCCCTACCTCCCGTACTCCTTAGTCACACAGACTGCGCCAGGCCTGGTGGGTTCTGTCGCAGAGCTGAATTCCCATTCCTCTGACTTCAAAGATTGCACCCTACTCACACCTTTCCTTTTTTATGCCTTCTAAGAAAAGCAAGCAGCTCCCTGAAGAATGGATTCCAACATCATTTCTGACTGAAGCCCTTGCAACGTTGCCTGGGACTGCAGGCATCTCTACCAGTGACCTAGCTGCAAGGGCAGGACACCGGGCCACTGCTCAGCCCTGGTGCAGGTGAGGTACCACCTTCCGTCCACCTACTGAGGGGTGGAGGTGTGGGGGTGGGGAGACTGGGCTGAGAAGGAAGAAATTCCAGCTGCTTGACAGCCTTGGAACATGGCCTTTGTCATACCTCAAGGGTGAAGGACGGCCACCACCCTTCCTCCCTCCCTCCTCCCTCACTGGCTCATGAACTCAACACCAACAGGATGGCCCTGGGAATTTGACAATCCTCAGAGAGAGGGCAAAAAAGTCTGTCATACAGAGCTACAAGCGGCAGTGCCCTTATCACGGCGACAGGTGTAATGGCTGGGGAGTTTTATAGAAGCCCGTTTAATAGTTCTTGAGGTTTGAATTCACATCTCAGAACACCTCCCCTTGATTTAGTGACTGTGTATGTGCCTTCCAAAATGTGTCTAACTCTTAAAATATGGTATATAACATGATACTGTTTGGAAATTTGAAAGAAAAAAGCTGATGTCCGCAAAAAGTGTTTGACCACCTTTGGTTTTGTTAGTAAAACAGTTTTGTGGTGCCCAAAACTAACCAAGAGAAGCCACCACACTGGGCTTGGGGTAGATTTCTTCCAAAGTGTTTACCACTTACATCAGTGGTGGGAGAGTGTGTGGCAGGAGGCATTTGGACTCACTTCATCCCGTGTATGCTATAGCCTTTTTGCTCATGGGCCTTCTGCATTAGGCAGGTGCCCTTCTGCTAAAACGTAAGTAACTTCCCTCCTCTTACAACTTTGTTCATTCAGTTTTCTTAAGTTCATGAGACCTGAGGTAACACCACATAAATTGTGTCCCTCTGCTACTCAACATGCTCAAAGGACTCCCCATCTAATTCAGAATCAAACCCAAGGCCCTATCAGAGCCCACACATTCTGGTCTCCCCTAGCAATGTCTGAGCCACTTCCACTCTGCTCCCCTATTCAGCCTCTCCATTCCAATGGAAGGTACCTCCTTGCAATCTTCCCAAGACAGCACCTGCACACCCCTCTCCTCAGGGCCTTGGTACGTGCTGTCCCTTCGGTCTCAGATATTGTTTCCCCAGATATCCTTAGACTTTGCTCCCTCACCCCATTTGGTCCCTGTTCACTTATCACTTCATGCAAAAAGTCATTCCGGCCACCTAAAATGTGGTCTACCATCTCCCAGCCTTCTCATCCTATCACTACATTTCCCTTACCAGAATGTAAGCTCCATCCATCAGGGGAAGGGGAAGTCTATTGTCTGTCTCTTCCCCCCCAGAACATAGCGCCACAAGCATGGGAACCCTGCCTGTTTGGTTCACTGCTACTCCCTGGTGCCCAAGTGAGTTCCTGCCTGTCGCACAGGAGGCAGCAGCTCTAACTCCTTCCGAATTGCTAAAGGAAGGAGTTCAAGGACACCTTCATGTAAGGATGGATCAGGTGATCCTGCAAAGGTAGGGAAAGAAAAGGGGGGCCGGACCAGGTCCTGTCACCCAGTTTTGCTAAAAAAAAAAGTTGATGACAAAATATGCTGAGTGACATGGTCTTTGACCAGCCTCCCGGGCACACCTGATATGCAGATATTAATACATTAACACTAGAACTAGGTCAGCGAGCTTGGCCTGGATGCCTAAGAAGAGTGGGGTTCTTCTTCTGCTTTGGGTGGTTCCCAGGGAAGACTGCCCCCCTTCAGCTGTGGCACCTGAGACAGAGAGAGGGACCCCCGCCTTCAGCTGTGTGTGAGTGAAGAGTCAGAAGGCAACAGACAAGGCAAATCAGCCCAGCCCGGGATGGACAGAACAGTGCACACAGGCTCAGCCGTCGGCAGACAGGCAGACACACACCTAGCGCTGGGGAAGTTGGTAATAAAGGGGGTGGTGGACATGATGCTGGGTTCAAGGGAAGATCTAGGGAGAGCGTCCCCAGCAGACAGAATGAGAGGTACGCGCTCTATGTGCCGGAGAGGGAGAGGGGTGGAGAGCGCAGGGCTGCCAGGAGGGGTGGGCACGGGGGAGGTGGGAAGTGAGAAGCTGTCATACAGGTGGCAAGGCTTGTACGCTGTGGGCTCAAAAGTCATCATTCAATGCCTCCTCAAGATGCTACACGTGTTTAGAGAAGCATATGAAGACAACGTGGTAGAGCCTGACTCACCCACCACCGTGGCAGAGAACAGATTGCAGCAGCCAACACTGCCTGGACGCTCACCTGTACCCCACACCTGAATCAGCTCATTTAATCCTCTCAGAAACCAGGAGGTGGATACTATTATTTCCTAGATGAGGAAATGGAGGCTCTGAGCAGGTGCCTGACCCAAGGTCATCCAGCTCCAAGTGGGGAGGTCCAGATTTAACTCGGGCAGCTTGGTCAAGAGCCTGTGGCCCTCACTAATACCTACCACACCTCCAGCCAGCAGGGATTATAACTGAGGGCCTCAGGGATTTGGGGAACCGAAAATCAGGATTCTCAAGCTACCAAGAGATTTCTGAGTAGGAGAGGCAATCTGAGAGGTGGCATCTGGATGGCACAGTCCTAAGATTTCTGGGACATTTCATGGGTGTGAAGGAACAGAGGACTCAGGTGAGGGCTGCCCTGGGAAGCCTGGGCCAGGTCTTCAACAGACAAACAATTGAAGACCCCCGAGTGTGAACAGACCAAGACAGCAGCCAGTAGAGAGAACCTGCCTCAGCCAGGCAGCTAGAGAAGTCCCCCTATGAAGCAAATGAGGACTTGAGATCAGAAAAAGTGGAAAAGGCTGGGAAGAACTGCTCAGGGAGCTGGAACAGTGTGTGAGGAGGCTCTGAGGTAGGAAGGAGGTCAACTCAGAAGAGCAAAGGATAGTGGTGTCGTAGTAGTAGTCACGAACAAGGTGGGGAAAGGGTGAGAAGGGGGTGCTCAGGCAGCCAGGGCCAGAAGAGCAGCTGGATTCACCTAAGGCTGGGAACTTCCCGGGAAGATACAAGGGAAAGGACAAACGGGAAGGACATTTAGGGCAGTGATTTGAAAGGTCTGGACTTTGAGCCAAGGAGGAAAGCAAAGGTCGGCAGGGATCAGGAAGGAGGGAGAACAGGTCCCAGGGCAGAGCTGGGCAGGCAAGCCAGAAGGAGAAGCAAGGGCAGGGTGCTGAGGGAGAGGCTCAGGACTGGAACATCATCCGTGACCACAAACCCAAGGTACCAGGAGGGAGAAGGAGAAGGTCCCTGGAAATGAGAGACCAGAGTGTGCTGACTGGGCATCCATGTAACTGAGCTCAGACAGGTAGAAAGGAAAAGAAGCTGGGTGGCCAGCGTTGTCAGTGAACCAGGGAACTAGCTGGACAGCAGGCAGGTCAGAGTGACCCTGAAACAGGGGAAGTGGGGACGAGAGTGACCTTGACCCACACCCATCTGTCCTGCCCACACAGCTCTGCTCTAAGCCACCTCACAGCTGCAATGCATCCAAAATGCTGCAGAGCAGGCACGGTTAGGACAACGTCATCTCACAGAAGGCACACAACGTGTCCCCCCAGGTGAAAGACACACACAACCCAGGTCCTTCGCACGCAGCACTGGTGAGTGCCCGTTCTTGCACACGTGTAGAAAGGCATGCAGATGTCCTTGCCCCAGCTCCCACCCATTGTCCCTGAAGTATCACCCCTCCCTTGGTAATCTCTTAGTTTCTAAATTATGCTAATGAGGATGGGGCCTCACAAACAACATTAATAATGAAATAAAGACATGCAGTTCATTTGATAAAATATTCATTAAAGGTGTAATTAAATTGACAAAAAAAAAAAAGACACTGATTTCTGCGTGAGGGAAAACCCTACAGATCTGAAGAACTGAAGAATCACACATCTGTCACCATTCGGAAGCTTCAGTAATTCTAGCAGTGACGCTGTGCAGGATGGAAATGTACATGAAGTGGCTGAGAAATGAAACGTGCTCTCCGAAAACCGTGAACATGACAAAATATTAACCAAGACCTTTTCTGTCATTTTCTATTAGGAGAGAGCTTTCCTGCCCACCCCCCACAAAGGGGATGAGAATTTGTTATAGTTTTATAGAAATAGTATATACATCTAACTGTGTATAGTCAGAAGAAGCAACTCAATAAATCCTAAGTAACTTAAAATTTACAATTTTTAGGGGCACCCGGATGCCTCAGTCAGTGAAGTGTGTGACTTAGGCTCAGGTCATGATCCCAGAGTCCTGGGATGGAGCCTCATGTCAGGCTCCCTGCTCAGTAGGGAGTCTGCTTCTTTCTCCCTCTACCCCTCCCCCCTGCTCATGTTCTCTCTCTCCCTCTTCTGTCTCAAATAAATAAAATCCTTACAATTTCCAATTTTTAGAATGATTTCTCTGGAGCATTAAATAACTTTAAGGTCAGAAGAATTCTAGTTAAAAATTCATACCTCAAGAACTAAATGGTAAAAAAAAAAAAAAAAAAAAAAATGCTGGCCAGGCCTGTGTCACTGGTCCTTGCATGGGCCTTTGCCTGCTTGTGGGTAAATTGAGGCTCCAATGGCTGACCTCTGTGTGCCCTCTGGGCGAAAGTTCTGAGTCTGCCAAAGAGACCATGGAACAGGGCTGTTAGTCATCTCCGGAATTCAATTTACCGTCACAACCTCAGTGAAGCCCTTTCTCTACCCTCCACGCAGAAGGAACAGCTCCCTCCTCTAAGCCACCCCCCTCCTCATACAGAACTCAAATAAAGCAGAGCTCATCCTTGGCTGCAATTATCAGTGTAATATCTACCCAGCTATTAGGCTACCAGCCCCGGGCTGTAAGCAGGGCTGGGGTTGAGTCAGTTTTCCATCCCCCGTGGCAAGCAAAGAAGAAGGCAACAGAGGGTACTCAGCCAGCACTGGTGAATGAGTCAGTGAAGGAGAGAGTGCTTCTATCCCCAGGCTTCAGAGTGCCCCGCAGAGGCCGGGGGCGAGTGGGGGGGTCCCTTGGAAACCTGAGGAGGGCAAGCTTTCGAGGGTTTGAGTAGGACAGGCCATGAAGCTTTTGTCCCAGCAAGTCCAGAGTTTCTGTTGACACCCACCACAGAATGCCTCACCAACAAGAAAGAGTCATAAAAACATGTGGACTGTATACCCGATGAAGGCAGTCTCTGGGCGCTTATCCAAAGAATCCACAATTTGCAAACACTGTGAAGGTCTTTCAGAATTATTTAGTTGTGCAGTATTACCACAAGGATCTATGGAAGTACACCTGGGAGAGACCTTGGTGGCATATACACAGCCAAAAAAGAGTGTCCCCAGAGACCACGCACCAGCCTGCCTTCAACCAGCAACTGGTTATGAAATTAACACCACTCAGAACACTGACTTCATTTGTTGATCCCACTCACCTACTGGACTTTCCTTTAGCATTACAGGGCCTTTTCTGGGACCTGAGGAATAGGTTCAGACTGACTCCAGACATGGTAATAATGCCCTTAAAGCTCTGGTTCCTGATGCAGGCCTCGACTGAAACATCCTCTCAACAAGTGTGGTAAAGATGAGAAAACATAGCATTTGGTGGCCTAACCCATTTCAAGTACTCATTTTGAGTCAGTGGATACCCAAAATTCTCACAACCAGCTTGGTTTTCTCCCTTGAGCTCCAGTCAACTACTCTAAGTTCCCACAGGTGCCTCCAGTTAGATATTGCATAGGCATCTCAAACTCAGCATGTCCAAACAGAGTCCATGATCCTGCCCTCTTTTCCTAAGCTGGCCTTTTCCCCCAGGGTTCCCTAACCCGGAAAACAGCCCTATCCCACATCTAAGCCAAGATCCTCAGAGTCTATCTTTGCTTCTCGTCCTCTTCTGCCACAATCAAACAATCCCAAACTCTCTTCGGTCCACTCACCAGTCATTCCTCAATTTGTCCCCCTCTGTCCATTCCTACTGGAGCCCACATCACCTTATTTCTCCCTGAGCAATGCCAGCACCTGCATGACCAGGCTGCTCAGTGTACTCTTGCCTCTCCATCAACTCACATCCACCCAGTAACCAAGGCAGTTTTTCTGTGACACATGGCACTCCTCTGCTTAAAACCCTTCAGTGGTTCCTCATAGCCCTTAGGACCAAAGCAAAGCTCCTGCCCTGACCTGGAAGCTCCCCCCGCCCCCTGATGTGACTCTGTGGTCCTCACTCCTTACTCCTGCCCATCCAGCCATGGGACTCTCCATGGACTTCCCTAAACACATCACGCCCTGAGCAGTCTTCATGTCTCTTCAGTTAACAAAAGTCAACTCACCATCAGATCTTGTTTACCCACCACTATCTCAGGGAAGTCCACCTTGACTCCTTAGACCAGTTTCTTCACCATAATCCTCCTATACCTGTCTTTAATATATTTGTTTAATGTCTTCTCAAGTATATCATTAGCTTAATGAAGTTAAAGACAACGCTCATCTTATTCTGAACTAAAGGATCTAGGTTCATTCAGTTCAGATCAGGATCTGTGATCAGTGATCACTAACTGGCAAGTAACTTTGGGCAAGTTCCTTATTTTTTCCAGATCTTAATTCTCTCATTTGTAAGATGGAAACATTTAAATATCCGCTTGTCTAATCCAGATAGTTTCTGGAATAACAAGACCACCAAAGTAAAGACAGTCTAAAATTTGTTAAGCTTTTTATCAAAGTGTGAAGGATTTATTACCATTACTTTTCACAATACTGAAGTCTCTGGTCCTTGTGAATATTTTTGTTGCATATAATGACTGAGAAAAAAACCTGAAGTGGATTAAGTTTGCTTTGGGGTTTTTTAATACACCTATTCTTATTATCATAGGGTGCCACAAAAATTGGGTAAGGAACCGTTGCCTCTGAGACAATCAAGAAAAGCAAAGCAGGAGACAGGAGGCTACTATATACCACAGGGTATAACCAACTGGGACAAGGAGCCATCTTGTCCTCCAAGGGGGAAAAACTGAGAACAGAGGCCAGAAAAAAGTCAGTGGGAAAGTCCTATTCTCTTTCCTCTGCATGAATTCCTCTGGCTAATGCACTGGCCACAGGGCTGTCCCCATTCTACCAGGAACTGAGACCTTTCCCTCCTCTCACCAAGGGGCTCATTATGTGGCAAGGTTGCTCAGGAGAATTCACCTTCCAAGGTTTTCCAGAAGAGTGGGCTTCCTGGTCTATTACACACAGATCCTACATGCAGTATAGGGGCTCCTCTGTTCCCAAACCACAGCTAGAACTACTTAAACCAAATGAGGGAGAGCGCAAAGAAGTAGAAGGTCTTGGAGGCAGGAACCTGGGGTCTGGGCTTGAACGGCCCTGGTTTGAATGTTCTCACCTAGACTCTCCAACCACCTGCCTATGGGAGCTTCTGTTTCCTCCTCTGTGGAGCAGGGAGAACATGGCCTGCCAGGCCTTCCTCCCCAGGCAGCTGTCAAGGTCACATAGGAAGGTGTAGATGCCCTTTGTCGAGAGTATAGCACTGCGTGCTCACACCAGTCATCTGCTGTCCTCACCAGGGTGGCCCTCCTCCAGGCAGGGACCAGCTGCAGCAGGCTAAGGCTCAGCCCCCAAAACCCATGGGAAATCCAGTTCCCCTAGACAAGGTCTTCACACGCTCTCTTCCTCAAATCAGGTGTTCAGTTCATGTGACACCAAAAGAAGCACATTCAGAAGGTAGAATCACAAAGCAGGCTTTGATAATGCTGTGATGAAAATAGGTCAACCTGCTTTAAGATTCAAACCTGGCCTCAGCCCAGTCTGATTTTTTTTTTAAGTCAAATCTCTCTTCTTCTTTAAGACAATGACAATTTTTCCGGCATTAGGACCATAAGTGGGCCAGCCACATCTTCTAAGAAGCCAATCTATGCTACCCACCATTGATGCATGCCCCATCCTGACTCCCAGAACCCTGACTCCCTAAGTGCAAATCCACCTCAGGTGACAGACGCCAGGCTCGGGAGGGATGCCGCCCCAAAGGCTCTCTGGGCAGGCAGGAAGCCATGCTCAGCATCATCAGCCTTCTGTGTCACCTTCCTGGCTCTATTAATTAAGCTTCGTTTATGAGACAAGCATTTCAGCAGCAGTGTAGGTGTGAGGAGACAAAGGCGCGTGAGGATGGCAACTCTGCCCCACATTAAAAATGAATTAGGCAACTGAAATTGACACATCCCCTTCTTTTTTCCCCCCTGTGTTTTAAAGAAGTGGAAGCATAAAGAAAAGGCATGAATTAAGCTTTTCATTCTTCAGGAGAACCGTGAGCACAAATACACTTTGGGGATCTTTGCCTATTGAGACATTTTTCCCCTAAGTCCCTCCCACCACACTGGATTTCCAAACCCAAAAACAAAGAGCCTCTCATGGAGATATCTATACAACCTGGCAAAGCAGGAAAGCAGGCAGGCTTTGCAGACACATTCTGTTAGTCTTTCATTAAGCAAATACAACATGACTACAGTTCCAACAATCCACCAACCAACAAATCTTCCCATCTTCCAAGAATATCTAAGTAGAGATCATCTTTGAGCTTCAAGGAGTTTAAGTTTAAGCTGGGGAATAAAACCCACCAAGGCAACGTGAACAATGAGAAGGCAATCAGAGATGAGCTCCCTGACTGCTGGGACTAAGTCGCCTCTCTTTCCACATCCCTTTCGAGGCCTGTAAACATTGGCAGAGGGATGGATGCACAGGCAAATGATGGACAGAACCAAAGTGCTATCCATGTAATCAGATGTTGAGGATGGAAATGTTCTTTAGTGGTAAAGATTCTGCGCATCTTGGATAGAAGAACATACAGACATCTCTTAAGAAGTAAGAGCAACAATACAACCACCTCCCCATGCCCCACCAGCACACAACTCAAAACTTCTTAGAACACTCAGTGCTAGCTTGCATTATAAAAAGCTCCCTGAAGGTAGGATTAGTGTTTATCTGTTCATGATCTCCCTCTTGGCATATGTTAGACATTCAGTGGGCCGCTGAGCAGATGAGAATGAGGCGGGGGGTGGGGGTACCTGGGAGTGACAGCATGGGTTTCTGGATCCCACCTGGATTGGGCCTTGTCACCTCAAAGCACTATAGGCCACAGTTGCTGTCCTAAGTGAGGCCCAAGTCTGTCACGGTAGAAACCAAACTGCCTCATTACGCTTTCCCAAACAAGAAAAAGAGGACTCTGACAAACTACAGAGGAGGCTGCTCTTCTGCCTCCATCTCCCTCACGGTGCTTTAACGCAGTCTAAGCCAGATGGGCAAATGACTGCCCATCCTGCTCTTTGCAGCTCCCTGATGGGCCACAACTTGCACGCCTGTTTAACAGAATGCCAAGGCAGCTGCCAGTGCCCCTGCCCTCTGCTGGGCACCTCACATCCACCTTGCAGAGCTCTTGATTAGAAATGGTACAGTCACCAAGCAGAAAGCCCCCTGAGGAGAGTCCCAACTGGTGGTTTAGCAGTCACAGGAGTCCTTACACTGCCTAAGACAACCTTGGGCTGCCACTGGCACCAGCTGTTCTCAAGTCAAGGAAGGGAAGATGAGGCTCCCAAGCAGGCCCCTGCCTTGCAACAGGGCAAGAGGTACAATTGTATCTATCCCTACACCTGTAGATCATAGAACTTAAGAGTCTTTCTGAGAGAAGACAGCTCAAGCTGCATTTGTCAGATGCCAAGCAGATAGACCCAGCCCTCAGCTGACTGGTAAGATGTGCCAAGGCCTATGCCTGAGCTAAGGAAGGAGGGACCAGGCAGGGAGACCGGCCCTAGAAATGTCTGCTCCATACAGGGCCGGCCTCAGGATCCTACAGGTGGCCCACTGGTCTGCAAAGTCCACCCTATCTCAGGCCAAAGTACTGATATCCACATCAATGCTATTTTATTTCCTAAACAAATGTCCCAAGTACATGTCTAAGGCTGAGTTCCGGGTGGGGTAGTGAGGTGGACAGAGAAAAGAACAAGACTCAGCCCTACTCATTGGGATGCAGTCTAAAGAGATGGGTGAACCATGCTGGGAAGGGTGAAGACCTCCAAACTTGCCCTAATCAACCCTATAGGATCTGAATGTTGAAAGGACTTGTCAAAATTCATTCACATGCTAACCTTCCTCTCCTAGAATATAAGGTGCAAGTCCTTTCAAAGGTTACAGAGACCTCGGACAATTGGAGGGGTGGAAAGTACACAGACACAAAATTCTGCATGTAATTTTAGGTAGTTCCCACACCCTAATACCCACTGGATGGCTCCTAAGGAGTCCACGGGCCTCTGGTCAAGAGCCCTATCCCAAAGGAAAGCTAGTTGCACCAACTTGCCAGACTGTTTGCACTAATATCACTGGAGTGGAGTGGGGTGGGAAACGAGGTGACCCCTCAAGTCACAGCATGCAAAAGGGAAGACTCAACTTGCCTCCACTGTGTACCAGACAGAGCCCAGCATTCCTGGAGTTCCTTCTTGGCTGTCCCCAGCCACTTGACATGACTCTCATACTTTTTTCTCTGGCTGGAATGCTTTCCCTACAGCTTCTAAAGTGCTCAAGCCCACACTACCCTTTCCAGATCAAGCTCAAATGTCCCTTCTTTAAAAGCCTTGCTTGCCCTCTCCCTACCCCTGGTAACCATGAGGAAGGTCTGCTGCCTGTGAGAATCCAAAGTACTTTTTCTGCCCCTCTCTTGGGTCCCCAGCCACTTTATAAATTGAACTATACTTTTTCTATATTCATGTCCCCCTCTCTCTTCAGACTCAGATCCTTAAAGCCAGGGCATTTCCAGATGCAGAATTTTCCATGGGATAGCTGCACTGGGGACCTCAAACATGAAATGTTTGCTGGTGGGTGAAAGATGGCTCAGTCATACAGCCATAGAAAGGGAGGGGACAGGGTTGCACACCTGTGGAAGAGTGAGGGAAGGACCACCTATAAAAAGGAAGACCCTTCCCACTGGGCTTGAAAGGCAGGCAAGGCAAGAGAAACGTTAGAATATTTACATGAAAAGCTCAGGAGAATATATTCCAAGACAGAATGTTAAATCAAGTCTTCAGAGTCTGCATACCACACAAATGGTGATAATCAAGAGGGAGCCCCAGATGTTGGACACAGAAGTCAGCTTGGTGTTGTGACAACAGTCAGAAGGCTCTATAGAAGACAGCTGTTCCAAGACACCCAGAGGCTATCCTGAGACAGAGTAGTACCCACAAACCTGGAGATGCAGGCAAAGACTAAGTACTGACTTATCTGCCAAAAATGCATGCCCAACGAACCTCCCAGCATCTCATTTCCACTTTAACTCATTAGCATGAAGTGGAGGTGAGCAGATCAGAAGACGGCAGGCAAGGTCTGCAGGTCCAGCTCTACTATCATCCAGCCCCAGGGCCCTGAGCCTATTGTTCTCCTTGAGCCTTAGTTTCCCTGTATTTAAAATAAGGATGTTCGATTTTAGCTCAGAATCTTTCTAGCCCTGAAGTTCTAGAACTCTATTAAGTATTTAGCACATCCCTGCTCGGTCTCACACCAGACAGAGCCCTAAGCAAGTTACAGAAGAAATGGTAAGACAAGCCTCTTCCTTGTCCTGCTATTGGTCTTTGTTATGGAATGAATGCTGTGTCTTCCAGAAGTTCCCGTGTTGAAGCCCAATGTGATGGTGTTTGGAGATGGGCCTTTGGGAGGTAATTAGGTCATGAAGGTGGAGCCTTCATGAATGAGGTTAGTGCCCTTATAAGAAAAGACAAAGAGATAATCTCTTTCTCTTTCTCTCTCTCTCTCTCTCTCTCTCTCTCTCTCTCTCTCTCCACTCCCACCAGGTGGGGACACACAGCTAGAAGGCATCCACCTATGTATCAGAATGCGGGCTCTCACCAGACACCCAATCTGCTGGTACCTTGATCTCAAACTTCCTAGACTCCAGAACTATGAGAAATAAATGTTGTTTAAGCCACTCTGGCTCTGATTTTTGTCATAGCAGCATGAACTAAGACAACATTTACCTCAGAAAATGAAAGGATACGAAAGTAACTGTTAGGTAACTGGAATCATATCCTGTGTGTATGATGTGTGTATATACTTGCCTAGGAAAGGTTCTAAAATATTCCACAAGGTTAACAGTTATTTTCTCCGGGCTGCCTCTTTAGGGTAATTATTGTTTTCATATTTCTACTTTTTGGTGATTTCCAAACTTTCTACACTGACAGTGTATCTGATTTATCTATCTACTTATTTAGGCAAAAATAAAGCTACCAGTTCTCAGGGAGGACTGGGAAGGAGGCACACATGCATTAGCCACAAATCCACTGTAACGAGATTCCAGGTTTTGGTAACAAGTTCCCCGGAGGTACAAGACTTAACTTGAGCCCAGCATTTCACATCCATTCATTCTTATGAACTGCAAAATAGCCTCAAGACAAGCAGAGCAGCAACTGGTAGCCCTGTTTTACAAAGCAGGGGTCTGCTAGGTCTAGAGGGAACGCCTAGCCGACTTAACCAAAGTCTCCAGACTGGTTAGTGGCCAAACGCAGACTTGACTCCAGACCTTCTAACTCCTAGTCAGGTCACTCTCTTTTACCTACTGCCACTTGCTTCATTCTGTGAATACCAAATACCAAATGACCACTGTGTGTCAATCACCGTGTTGAACACTGGAGGGAGGGGTTGGGGGAGGGGGAAGTCTTAAAGTCTCAAGGAACTTGGAGATGTTCACACATGGTTCTTGGAAATCAGCTTCTGATATGTAAGAAAAACAGGCACATCTATTCAGTTATTCATTCACTCAAATATTTATTAAGTATCTGCTATGTGTTAAGCCTTGCACTAGGCACTGGGGAATATAAATGTTGAGCAAAATAAAGTGGGCTCTACCTTCACAGCTCTTGGTGCCAAAGAAAGCCAAGGAAGGTTATGAGGATGCTTTAGCACAAAGCTGTCCCTGCACCTAGAAGTCATAATCCACACTCTCCAGATGGTGAATGTCCCTTTCTGCAGAGAAAATAGGATTAGTTCAACTGCACTTTATTCACCCAACAACCAGTGCCTACTATGCACAAGTGTCATGAGAGACACCAAGAAGCTGCGCAAGTGTCTACAAATACGTCCTCTATCCACTGTACTAGAAGATGCTTCTAACTAACCAGTGCTGAGAGCTGATGGAGCAAGACTCACCAGCAGTGAAACAGGAGGATCCAAATGAAATCAGATACATCCCAATCATTGCAAAAGAGCAGAGCGAGGGAACTCTTCATTTTCACCTCCAGGACTTTATGGGGCCTCCCATTCATGACATCATGGATTCCCCCACAACCTCCTTAAAAAGCAACAGACACAACCTCCATTTTTAGAGAATGACACATCTGGATGGCACCAAATGACACCTTTCGCAGAAAAGATGCACAAGTCAGAGAAAGCCTTTGTGGATGACCAGGTGTCGGGCACCACCAGGAGAACAGGAAGAGTTGCAAGGATCTTTGAACTCCCTGGAGCCCATTTTAGGTAAAAACATAAAAGGTGTGTGCTGACCTGTCCACACGACTGCAGTGACACCCCTTCATCTTATCACAAGCCCCTCCCGGGTCCCCCTGGCCCTGAGCTGTCTTCTCCATTCCAAGACGCTCCCGAATAGCATCTGGGGCCTGATGGCACTGCCTTGACCTCATGTCCTTGCAACAGAAGTGCTTTGTCTATGTCTGCACCAGGCAGGAAGCAGAATATGGTGTCAAAGAGCCAGACCTGATAGGTCAAAACCACATGCTCTTCCTACCCGTCTGCTCAAAGCCTGCTTGCTGCCACCCTAAGTTCAGGGCAACCTTGATTTACTTGAAGGGTGTTTTTAAAGATTACTAGGTAAATACACACTTGTGTTATTCTAATTTCTATGTTAAGTGAACCAGGGGAAATAAATTCCTTCATGAATCTTTGCAGGAGACAAAATAACCACTTCCGAAACCTCAGAAAGGAGGTCATTTCCCAAATAAGGTTTTTTGGTTTGGATGTCATATATCAGGCATCCTTAACTGGGGTGCCCTATAATAACAAAGGTCTTTAAGTAAAAGAAACCAAAAAAGGAAACTACTTAGAAAGATGCTTCAAAATTAAATAAGGAAAGAGAAATGTGATTATGATTAACTGAAGTTCAAGTTGTGATTTACTGTTTTTAACATGATTGCTTGGTCCATCTGTTGGATTCCAGAATGCCTCAGAATGTCTTTTCTGGTTATTTTACATTCATCGAAGGAGCCTGCCAATGTCAGCTTTCGCTTACTGTTGAGAGTAAAAATATTAAGACAGTCTTCTAAATTTCAGTTTGGAAAACCAGCCTTATCCACCAGAAGTCCCCTGGCTCAGAGGGTAGCACTGAGCAGGAGAAGCTCCTGAGCCCAAGTGCTAAGGCTAACTCTGGCTCCTCCCTCACTCTGCCCTTCACATTCAGTCTGTTGCTCAGGCCTGGTCACAGGTGTCAGATCCATCCCCTGCCCCCTTCATCCTCACATCTGCCCTGACCTGGGCCCCTAAGAGCTCTCTTCTTCAAGGCTATGCAAAAGGCTTCCCAACTACTGTTCCTCCTCTGCCCTGGGTCTCCTTTGTTTCAGCTGGATGTGTCCTAAAGCCCAGCTCAGACTGCTATCACATGACCCCCTGCAGGCTATGTAATTTGCAGAGCCCAGTGCAAAATGAAAACGCAAAGCTCTTTGTTTGAAAAGCACGAAGAATTTCAAGATGACAACAGCAGAGCATTAGCCAAGTGTGGGGCCCTGTGCAGCTGTGTAGGTCACATGCCCATGAAGCCTGCTGTGGAAAGCTAGCGCCTCAAGAATCATGGCCAAACTTCTGAATCTGGCACTCAAGGTCCTCTACTGCCTGGCTCCACCTTCCCTTTCCTCCTGGTATGCCTCCAGCTCCAGAAACGCAAAACTAGTCATGTCACGGAGTCCTCTTTCACCGTCCTACCTCCATGCCTCTGTGCATACCCTTCCCCATCAGGAATGCAAGTGGACATTTCCCTCCTCTGTGCCCTCTCCAGACCCAGCAAGGACTTTAATATGTGAAAGACAACCCACCTGTGACTCTGTCTCATTCTTCCTCTACCAGAGCAAGAAACGATGATTGGTCTTCTAAGGTCCAGTGCTGAGCGCAGAGCCTGGCATAAAGTAAGCCCCAAGAATGAATGGCTTAGCTCCCTCTCCTTCACCTGTCCTTCTGGACCACCCCCACCCTACTCCCTACATAGCCACACCCCACCTTCAAGGCTCAGCTCAGATTCCGTGGCCCTCATCAGCTCTCCTATATTCTCCCAACTGGATGGGGTCCTGCTCTATTCTGTGCTCCCCACTACTCCTCCTTTTCCCTGAGAGCATCTCCCTCTATCCTACTTTTATACCACACACTAAACACATGACCTACTACCCACAGCAAATGAGCTATAGACACCCCAAGAAAGGGGCTTTTCCTTATTCTTTTCCATGCTCTCAGCCCTTCTGAGTATCTTCTATACAGCAGATTCTCCATGAGTAACCTCTGACTGAATAACAAAAATAGGTTATATAATACTTCCCTCTGCCATGACACCCCCTCCCAAAACACTTCAAGGTAGAGGGTAAAATTCAAAGTTTATAGAAATCTTAAAGACAGAATCACCTCTTATGTTAAAGAAGTGCTTTAGAAGCACTCTACAGCCACTGCATCCCCTTGGGAAGGGAACAAAAGACAAAGGAAGGTGGCGAATTCTGTGGCTGATACTGCATGAGGCTCTGAGCCTGTGTCACCTCAGGCCTCCCACTGCTGAGGGAGCTACTGCAGTGGCCGCCCGCCCCACTTTCCTGGTGAGAACCCCCTCCTCTGTGGGGCAGGGCCTCCATCACTGGCCTCTGTGGGGTTGGAAGACTCAGTCCCCCTGACCACAGTGAAAAGGACAAGAACTCAGGGGCCACCGTGGGATTTCTCTAATTTTTCTATTGGAAAAATGCTCTTTGGGTTGTGTTGCCGGGTTGGTAGGATAGGAATCTGGGGCTGCTAACAGTTCTCTTGCCGCCACATCAGAAGAGGAAGTCACACGGAGACCAGCACCCCCACCCCAGCACCCCAGGACCATGGGAGGCATGGTGCTGCACCCTGGGTTGCTGGCTCCCCCATTCTGTAGAACTTGACCTGGGCTTCTGTCACCTGCAGCTCAGGGGATCAGAAGGAGCCCCAGTCCCCAGGAAGACGCAGATCACTCCCACCTTACAGAGGTGGAAGCTGAGCCAAGTTCAGGGCGGCACAGCGGCCACATGGCCAGGGAACCATGGATCCCCCAACGCCCATGTCCCACTTTTCTGAAATGAGGTGACAGAGCAGTGGCCGTGCACCTCGGGCAGCCCTGACAGCAAGCTGAAGCTGAGAAAGTGGGCCCAGGAGCTGTACTGGTGACATGACCCGGTAACGTGCCCCGACAGAGCACACGTACATATGGGCAGCGGTGTGAGCATCTAGTGGTTCCACTTAGCCAATCAAATGAAGAAGTGAAAACTGAGTGAGGGAAAGGGCTGGACTCCTTCACTGGTGACACGAGTGCATTCTGACTGGCTTGTGCTCAGACCAGTCGCCACAGCCCACCAGATGGCAGAGGCCAAAAATAAAAACTGCTGTCAAAGCAATTTAGACACATCCGAGAATAGTGGGAATAATGGCTCCATGATCGCTTATTAATGGAAGTTTTCCATATTGGAACCACACTCTGAGACTGTTATGGTGAGGGCAAGAAGGGGTGCCAAGCTCTCTCAATGGGACCCCCCCACACACACTAATCCCACTCTTTGCATCAGAGTGCCAGATGGGGAAAAACCGTTAGTCTGATGGAGAATGGAGATTCACATGTTCTTACAGAAAATTGTTACAGAAAGCAAGGATTCTCTGAATACACTGTTGCCTTTAGGATTTCTGCACACTGAAGATTTCACTAAGAATTATCACATCTACAGACCAAATTGTATTTGAATCCATTTAACATTTAAGAGGATACACTCACCAGAAATGCTCATGGGTCACCATTTTAAGAAAGCAGGCAGGAGTCGCCTGGGTGGCTCAGCCGGTTAAGTGTCCGACTCTTGATTTCAGCTCAGGTCATGATCTCAGGGTTGTGAGGTCAGGCACCATGCTCAGCACAGAGTCTGCTTGGGATTCTTTTCCCTCTCCTTCTCCCTCCTCCTCTGCTCCTCCCCCTACTTACATGCTGTCTAAAATAAATATTTTAAAAAAGAAAGCAGACTGACAGGTCAAACTTTAGGGCCCTCTTGTTATTTTTACAGTGTAACAAATGTCAGTGGCATCCAAATTCTTGGGTCACTGTGATGGAAACAAATAATATTTCCCTATTGAAGAATAGTAGCACATCCTTCCACTGGCATGCCTTTGGCCTGAAACCAAGTCATCCAGGAGAATAAAGGAAAGATGCAAAAAGGACCACCAGCTTTGTCATGTCTCAGTGGTGAGAGGGAAGTTGCCCATGAGACACAAAAATGCCCTCCCAACAAAAACCTAACAGTTTTGGAAAAATATGTTTTTCATCTATTTAGCCATTTATAAGCTTACTTTTAAGAACATGAAACACTGCCAGTTAAGGCATATTCTTTGCCTTTTCAACATTGGAAGGTTGTCTTAAGGACTTCTGCACACCAGAAAATAAAGGTGAGCATTCTGCTGGGGGTCAAGTATTATCAATACTGCAATTAACAATCTAACACCAAGTCTTATCACGTGAGTGACTACAAGTGTCTAGCACCCTTTAACATAAAGAGAATGGACTGGTTATTTTTAATGGACCTAACTAGTCAAAAAATCTATCAAAATAGATTAAAACAATTGGTGTGCAACTTCACTTTCATAAAATAACGCTGAATGACCTAAAAGGACGCTGCTAGATTTCTACCTGGCTGGGTAATCCTCTGAGTTTAGGTAACATTGAATGCCATCTGGTACCAGCAAAATGACCACTGAGCCTGGACCCTGCAAGGCTGTGCACCATAGCCACATCTGTGCAAGTCAGAAATTCCCTGGCAGGTACTAATACATCTAGCGAAGGCAGGAAGCAAATCAAACAACAAATGATTAGAGCTTGAAAACAGAAATGAACGTGACCCAACTAAATCCAGTTCTCTGTCCCTGACAAGACCAAACAGGAAGCTGGCCCAAATCACAATCCCATCCCACACCCCAACTTTTTCTGCCTTCTGCTCCCCCCTCTGCCATACCATAGATCCTATGCCTCGACAGATACCTCTGTGAACTCTCCCCTGATCTCTAGCTGCACCTGCACTCTACACAGCAAGTTTCTCTCTCTCCTTAGAGCTCCCAGGGTCTTCTTGTGCACATAACAGGCTGGCATTCCTAATATCGGAAGTAGTTGGTAGGGACAGCTCTCCCTGCAAGAAGGTGCTATATGCTCCTGAGGGCCAACCCTATGCTCCAGTGCCCCTCTGAGCCCTCCAGACTGACCCAGTGTCAGGCACATTGTAGATGCATCCATAACATTGGGGGATTCAATAGAGAAGACACCAAACCTTCACATAAGCCAGCCCTATGCTTCTGTCTTAAGACTTGAGTGGGGTCATGAACAAAAGACACCACTGCAACATCACCGAGGAATCCAGGGAAGGACATGTGATAGAGGATGGTGGGAATCAGACATGTGGACTTCAACAAGAAGTACCCGAAATGGCAAAGTGCACAAAAGTGTGGATTTTAACAGAGTCTCAACAAGCTAATGAGTAGAAACTAGTATAGGCTTGAAATAGCCACCCCCCCTTTCCATCCATCTGGGAGAATTTCATAGTCAGTGATTTTGACCCACATGTAACATTTTGTGTTCCCTGTAATCTGGCTTACTTTAGAATTAAAAATAAACACTGCCCTGCCATCAGTGAAATCATCCCCTAAAGAGTTAATGAGAATAGCACCAAGGGAGGCAGGGAAGCAAGGAAGCTCCCTTCCCCCAATCATGTGAACCCAGTAAGAAAGGTTCAAAGACAAATAAACACTTCCTTTCACATCATCCCACAAGCTGGAAACATTAGAGTAGCATCCTCAGATGTAGAAAAGAAGGCACGCGCGGGTGTGCATGGTGGAGAGAAGGGTCCCTCATCGTTTACAACAGAGACTACACAACACACTCCACATGTTTGAGCATCTTTTCTGTAGCTACCAGTCCTCCTGAGAGGCTCCTCAGATACCTCTTCTCACCCTCCCTCCTCCTGGCACGAGGCAGTACAAAGAACACTGGGCCCCTAGTCAAGAGACCTTTATTGTAAGCCTGCTCTTCATTCATTCAGCCACTCACTTATTCTTGGATTCGTTCATTCCAGAAAATAAAGAGCAGATGGTGGTGATGGTTGCACAACAATGTGAACATATTTAATGCCGCTGAACTGTACACTTAAAAATGGTTCAAATGGTACATGTTATGTATATTTCACCACAACAAAAAAGTGTGTAGAGTGCCCACTCTGTGCCCTTCACTGAGCATACATTATTCATGCAAGTATTCTTGCCTTCAACCAACATTTAAAAGTGGTCATGTGCCCAGAACTATTCAAGATACTGGGCACACAGCACTGGAAAACCAGAAAAGAAAGAACAGAAACTCAGAGTGTTCACTCTATTGGGGGAGACAGACACAAAATAAGATAAATAAGTAGGATGTGCCATATGGTATAGGTGGTGGTGGTAAGTACAAGGGAGAAAAATAAAGCAAAGAAAGGCAGTGTGAAGTGTCGGGGGGAGGGGGGAAGGTGCAATTTAAGACAGAGGCCGGAGAAGTCTTCACCAAATGGGTGACTTTGAGTTTAAATCTAAAGAAATGACAGTCAGCCATTAAGATATATGAATAAAAAATTAAAAAATAATAAACTTTCTGGACAGAGAGCCCAGCAAGTGCAAAGGCCCTAGGACGTAAGCAAGCCTGGCATGTTTGAGGAATGGCAAGGAAACAAGTGTGGCCAGAGTGGGATGAAGAAAAGAGTAATAGGAGATGAGCTGGAAACAAAGGAGGATTCACATGGGTGAACAAAACAAACACAGGCCCTTCCCTATGGCTATAGGAAATAACCAAGCTAATAAACAACTGCTATCAAGAAAATAAGGTGGGCCCAGTGAGAGAAAAATATGGGGGAACTTTTAAGTAGAGGAATTATAAAGGACAAAAGGAAGGAACATTTAGGCTAGGAATTCATCGATAAAAAGGAGCTTCCAAGTAGGAGAATAGGTCTGAAAGCTCTGTGACCATGAAGGTTTTTGTCTTTCATCATCTCAAAGAAACTAAAATGATGTGGCTGAAACATCATAGGCAAAGGAGGGAGAAGACAGGGATGGGGGGTGCAGAGATCACACGGAGCCTCACAGACCCCCAATGTGAAGCCCAAGCTCAGTTCACAGCAGAAGGGTCGATGAATGGGTTTCTCAGGTGAATGAACAATATGCTAAGGTTTGCTTCAAAAAGGCCACCTGGCCACTGTGTGGGGAGGAGAATGGAAATGCAGAAAATGATGACAGTTTAGATTAGGGAGATGGCAGGAGACACATGGAGAGGTTCAGAATAAATCCAGAGGCACACAGGACAAGGCACTTGATGATCTGTTGGTAAGATCAGGAATGAGAAGGAATCTAAGAGACCCTCAGACTTGTGGGTTCAGTACCTAGGTGGATGGGATGCCATCGTTGGGACAGGGAAACGAGGGGTAGCCAAGCCAGGGCCGGGAGTTGCAGGTTCACTGGATGTGTGGAGCCTGCAGTGCCTTTACAACATTCATGTCAAGGTTACCGATGGGTCAGGGGTAGATGTATAAATTTAGTACTCACTAGCAAACAGCATATAAAGAGATAGAGACAGACAAAAAGAGCCTAGAGATCCCAAATCAGTCCACAGGCTGAGTATTTGTTTTCTCATCTGTAAAACCAGGGTGATGCCTAAGGCACTTCCAGAAAGTTTTATGAGTCGCAATCATTCAGGGTCAGAAGTCCCCAGCCCTATTATTTAGAGAGTATTTATCAAGCAATCCCAGGGTCCGTATTGCCCACTGAAAGCAGAACAGCTTGGAATTCACAGTCACTGTCACACGGGTCATGCTTTCAAGTAAGCCTCTGCCATAAAGCTTGTCTTTTATAGAGAGATACTTAAATTGGCGAGGTCCTACAAAGACAAGACTGTTTTCTTGTTTCGTGTTCATGGTTAACCAAGGCACACATCTGCAGCTGTGATTCCTCTAGAGAAGAGTGGCTGTCACCCCATGACAGTCAGAGCCCCTTTTCCCAGCCTGCCCACCTGCACCCCAAGCCTCTCTGCCAACAGAGAGCCCCTCATGACTCACACTAAAGCCCATATGGGCTCTTGGCCACACACACCTCCGGTCAGTATAACCAACTCTCCACACCCATGATTTCCCAGTAAGCAAACCAGAGAGTAGAGCAACTCTCTCCAGCAAACCCACTATTCGCATCCCTGCCATGAGGCGTAAACTATGTGCCTGGTTTTCAGTGGATGGGTAAAGTATTTGTGAATGGTTCCACATCTTTCTTTCTGTCTAAAACCTGAATCTCCTTTGCCTTCTTCCTCAGAATCAGCCACCACATCACTAGAGAGAAGCCCACAGCCAAAGGGGGACCTCATAGACCCCTCTCCAGAGCAAGAGTCAGAACATGCAGGAAAGGAATGGCTCAAATGCTTGCCCAATAAACTTAGTCCTGAATCTCCCTCTCCCACCTTCCCAGCTTAAGAACCCCCATCTTGACCCAAAGTCTACAAAACACCCAAATTACAGTGGCAAATGATGGTATGACTTAGGGAATCATAAGCTGTGCCCACAGGGAAGCTGTGCAACAGGGAAGCTGTATGGCAAACACCAGACTTGTCCCCGTCCTCCCAGAGGTAGCTGTGGATTCACCTGAGAACCACCCACTTGGCCCCCACTGAACCACCCTCATAAAACTTATGAGACAGAGCCTTCAATGCCAAGCTCCAGTCTCACATTTTCCAAGAAGTCTTCTTTGACTGCATTTAGCATTTGCTAAACATGCCTTCTTTGAAATTACAGTCCTTATTCTACTCATTCAACACTTACCATGTATTGCTCAGTGATATGCACTGGACTGTATCTCACACACGATATTTGTTCTTAAATTACCATTTAAAGGTGTGTGTGAGAGTCCATGTGTGTGCATGTGTACACCCATGGATAGGTGTGTTGGTGTGCATGTCCTCTATTCAGCTTCCTTTGAACTGGAGCCACCTGCAATCCTTCTTATCCAAATAGGTACAATCAGTAAATAGTTATCCTGAAGGTGGCTACTATTGACATTTGGGATCAAATCCAAATACCTCCTTTAAGATACTTTTTAAGCCTATGTTAAGTTTGTATTTAGTAACATCACTTAAACTTCCTAGAGCATATTGGTCAAGGATCAATATAGAAATTAAGGTAATGTCTCTAAGACAAGTAACCAAGTATTTATTGAGTACCCACTGTACACTTGGAATTATGTTCAATGTACATATAAAGGCATTTTAGGAAGAGCTTCCCCCACAAATTGAGTTCCTTTCTCATTAATTAGGAGATTCAATTCCTCCAGAACATTCCATTCCTAAGCACTCTGGTTAAGTAAATTTTACCGAAAGAGCAGTCCTTGAACTTTGTAGCAGAATAAATTCCTGAAAAAGACTCTGTAAGTTGAAGCAATGTAAATCAAATCTAATTTTTACCACAGAAACAATGTTTTATTAAACAATTATGTTTTTGACCAAAGGCCAATGGTCAACATTTAAAAAGAAAAACAGAAACATTTGTTTCAAAAGTTTTAGAATTGCAAGTAATGCTAAAGATCATCTCTACAGCTAAAGACAGTAATCATAATGATGATCATTAACCAAATTATGCTCGACACATTCCATACATTCAGCAATTCCAACAATCTTATGAAACAAATATCATTTCACTTTACAAATGAGAAAACTAAGGTCTGATGTTGCTATGTTTTGACAAAGGTTCTGCTGCTATTTAGTGGCAGAGCAAGAATTTAAACTCAGAAGTATCTGGCTCTAAAGTCAAAGACCTTTCTAACTACTCCAAATGGCTTCCCTAGGGGACCCCTGGATGGCTCAGTGGTTCAGCGCCTGCCTTTGGCCCAGGGTGTGATCCTTGAGTCCTGGGATCGGGTCCCACGTCGGGCTCCCGGTGTGGGGCCGGGCCTGGCCTGCTTCTCCCTCTACCCACCCCCTCTATCATGAATAAATAGGTGAAATCTTAAAAAAAATGGCTTCCCTAAATCATAAGGAATATACTTAATAATGCATACTAAAATGCCTGAATTAAAGAGAGCTATATGGGAAGAATTATATCATATTGCCAAATGGTTTTAAGCAGGTTTCCAAGACCAGAGCCATCAATGAAGAGCCAGAGCACACTGAATGTAGGGAGTATGGAGACTGCACATGAGAACGGTGACTTATCACAGTCTGCACTGGATACTGAGACCCTAACAGTCACTCTTAGGTGCTGTGAATGCAGCAGTAAACAAAAAACCTCCCTTGTGAAGCATCCATGCTAGTGGAGGGCGCAAAAGTGCCAGCCACCAAGTTGGTGACAAGTGTTTTGGAGAAAACACAGGGTGAGGAGGAGGAGATGTGGCTCTTCCAGGGCAGGCAGGTGTACAAACAAGCCAGGAGTACAGAAGCGAGGTCTGAGCTGGAGGAACATGGAATCTATCAGCTTCTGGATATAACTCAATCCACAGACTGTGTAAGATCCCGGAGGGAGGGAAGACTACCAGAAACAAGAGGAGGTCCACCTACCACATCCTATCCCAGAATGCTCCAACACGAAGGGATCCAAGAGCAATAAGGAAATCTGTCTAGAGAGGGAGCAAAGAGGTGAGGCATGGAGAAATCCAGAGAGTATGGTGTCCTGGAAGCCACAAGAAGGCAGTGCAGCAGGGAGGAAGGGTGTCATATGTGGCCACGGAATTGAGCACGGAAAGGGCTCTTTGAGCAATAGTGATCTTGAGGGGAGCAGGTGTGGAGTGGTAGAAGCAAAGGTGTAGTCCAAAAAGGAAGATGAAAAGAGAAATATGCAACAGGGTGTTTGTGGAAAGTCATTTGAAAAGTTTAATGATAGAGGAAGAGAGAAAATTGGTGTCATACCAGAGGGCTGAAAAGGGACCAATGAAGGGTTTGTACCTAAGTGGAGCAAAAATAGCATGTTTATATAGTGATGGCAAAGGTCCAGTACAGAGGAAGAACTGACAAAACAGGAGATATGGGGGAGAAGTGTGGTGCTATGTGCACTCGAAAGGGTTAGGCTGAGTGCAATCTGCAGCGCGAGGAGCGGGGCTGGCCTTGGCTCGGAGCGGGGATGGTTCTTCCAGCACCTGCAGATGGATGCAGGTGGACAGGTGCATGTGGCCGTGGGAGCTTGCAGACATGTTCTGGTAGTTTCAATTTTCTCAGGAAAATGGGTAGTAAGGCCATCAGTGGGGAGTGAGGGGAGGAAGGAGGTGTTGGAGGTTTGAGGAGAGCGGACACTAAATGGAATTGGTATCAGGAAATGAGAAAGAAACAATGGACTCAATTAAACACACTATCAATACCTGCAGCATTAACTTCTCACCTGAGGTCAGTGGTCATTTATTTTATTTATTCATGAAAGACAGAGAGAGGCAGAGACACAGGCAAAAGGAGAAGCCAGGTTCTCTGCAGGAGCCTGATGCAGGACTCAATCCCAGACCCCAGGATCATGCCCTGAGTCAAAGGCAGATGCTCAACTGCTGAGCCACCCAGGAGTCCCAAGGTCAGTGGTCATTTTAAAGACTACCAATCACCATTGGCAGGAAGGCAAAGAGGTGCAACCACTGTTGGTGGGAAAGCAAAATAGTGCAACCAAGGAGGTTTCTCAAAAAATTAGGAATACAATTACCATATGATCCAATAATTCCACTACTAGGTATTTACCCAAAGAAAATGAAAACATTCATTCAGAAAGACATAGGCACTGTTATATTTACAGCAGCATTATTAACAACAGCCAAGATACCAAAACAATCTAAGAGTCCATCAACAGATGAACAGATAAAGATGCGGTGTGTATACACACACATATACACACAGGAATATTATGCAGCCGTAAGGAAGGAGAAGATCTTGCCATCCGTAAAGACACTGGATGGACCTAGAGGATATCATGCTAAGTAAAATAAGAGAGAAAGACAAATGCGATATGATTTCACTTACATATGGAATCTAAAAATCAAAAAAGCAGAAACAGACCCATAAAGACAGAACAAACTGATGTTGCCAGAGGAGAGGGAGATGAAGGGGAGTCTGGGATAGAGGCTTCCAGTTATGGGATACATCAATTGCAGGAATCAAGGCACAGCATAGGGAAAAGTCAGTGGTCTTGTAAGAGTGTAGTATGGGGACAGGAGGGGGCTACGCTTGAGGTGAGCACCACATTATGCACAGTCTTGTTGAATAGGAAACTAATGCTACATTGTATCAACTATACTACAAAATAAAAAGAGAAAAATGTGAAAATAAAGACCTGGACGTCTGGGTGCAGGTACAGAGGAGGACAATTTGTGGCAGGTGAGTCAAATGTGGGGTCTTGCCACACAAGTATACAATACTCCCCGTTACCATCTTACCATCACAGAACTTCCTTGTCCCCAAAGAATCATGTTCTCTCACTTGATGCGAACACCACCTCATGATGTTTCTGCCCGTGTTTAGGGAGGACACTGAAGCTCAGTTAGGTTAAATCACTCCCTCAGGCCACAAGGCTAGGTCTCCTGACTCCTAGCCCAGTGCTCTATCCAGTCCAGGCTCCTTCTGGTCAAAAGAAAAACCCATAAACCAGAACCCCTCATTCTCAAGGAATTCCTGATACGACTCTGTCTGGCCAAACCAGCAAAAGTGTTGGCACTTGTGCTTACCTAAGTGCCACCCAGCCACACCCCAGGCAATGGACACAAGACATGCCTGTCACTGCATCGAGGTTAGCCCACCAGCTGCTCTTTACCACACTCAGCTGTTTTTAGGGGAGGACGTCCTGAACTGTAGACATTTGACTTTATTTTTTTATGGATACAGAGTTTTCTATCGGTGGAGGTGTTGTCTGCCCTTGGGTTCTTTCATCCTAAACCAAAGATTCTCATTCCTCATTAATCAACCACTCGAGGCTTCAACTCTCTGGTGGGGAGAGCACAGGAATACAGCTCTATTTTGGAAGGTAGGTGAATTGTTTAAAGTCACAAGGGCACCATTAAACGAAGTAAAAACAACAGACTACTCAGAGGAGACTCTGAATATCTGAACATCGACGAATATCCCGACTAGAGAATGGGGTGCACAGCTGTGAAGACCCTCTTGTCCAACATCACAAGAAGTCAAGGGAGTTAACAAAGGCTCTTCCACGACAAGAAAATGTTGTCCCCTACAGATCCTGTAGGGAGGGCGTAAATGATTTTGGCGATTTTAAGGACTAAGTGTTGACATCGATAATGACTCTCATGTAAGCCAACGGTAACTTCAGCAATGCATCCGTAACACACATCTACCAAGCGTGGGTACCATGCATCAGGCACCACGCCAGGCACCAGAGATGCTATATGAATAAGACAGACTGGCCCTTCTCTCCTCAAGATTGTAGTCAATGGGATTTTCTTAACACAAGACTCAAGAAAAGTACATCCAGGAATTCAGAGTGGAAATGTTACTTCAGCCAGAAGTTTGCATAAGAAATTACAGTGTTGCCTAATTTACTGCTCTCCTCTCTGGGGTAGACAAGCACTCCCGGAATTCTAGTAACAGAGCCTACCATGAGCAAAGCAGCTGGCAAGGCTCGGTCCTCAGCCCTAAAGGAAGGGAAAAACTTTTAGACTCTTGGTCTCAAGCTGCTTAGCAGGTAATGAAAGCAATGCGTGTGCCTAAATGGTGCAGGCTCTGATTGAGGCAAGCAAGACACTGCTGGAGCTTCCAGGAAAGGGCCAGATGGCCGGTGGTGGGACGTCTCTAACTGCTCCAGGGCCCTCTGTGCCTCTAGCGGGCAGCTGCATCCACTCAAGGAACGGCAGCCAAGCAGCCTCCACGTGATGGGCACTGTTCTAGGCACTCGAGATACCGCAGTGAAGCCCCTGTCCTCCGGATGGCCTCCCAGTGTGCCATGCTCGGGGACCTGGGGGCAGACGACACGGTGCATCAGGGGTGCACGGGCAATCCGGCAGAGGCGGCGTGGGGCCGGGGTGCAGCTGCGGTGACAGAGGTGGTCGGGAGCCCTCTCTGTGGAGGCGGCGGGAGCAGAGGCCCTGGGTGTGCCGGAGTGCGCGGGCCTGGTGGAGCACACTGCAGCAGAGGAAGGGGGCTGCAGCAGGAGGAAGGGGGGGCCTGAGGTGGGACCCCTGCGGCGGGGGCAGAGGCAAAGGGGCAGGAGGAAGGGATGGGGGCAGCACTGGCAGAAGGCGGAGTTCTTTGGTCCGTGGTAGGACCCTGCTAGCACCCGAAGGCTGGGAAGGCGTCATTGTGGTCAGATTTTACTTAGGGAAAAGGCTCCCCCACCCCCACCCCTGTTGCCTAAATATTCTCAACCCCTCAGTCAGAGAGAAACCGCAATTATTTTCACAAAGCCTTATCATGCTTCACTTTGGCCAACCAGTTGGGAGAGGCTAGGACATAGAGCACTGGGGTTATTTGAAAGCAGACTGCTATGTACAGTATCAGTAGTACTTTCTACAGAGAGAAGGGCCACAGGAAAGAGCACCTGGTGCTTCAGGAGCTACAACACACATTCTCTTTCCTAGGACTCTGATGTAACATCTGGGGAACAGAAATATCCCCAACACAGATGTTAGGCATCCTAGTTCAATTCCTCCGACGGAATTAAGACAACGTAAGCACCAAACTGTACGTCAGCCACTTAAGGCCAGTTGGATGCCACCTGCCTCTCATCATCTAAGGCAGCTCAATCCTAAAATTGTAATTGTAATATCTTGTTTTTCAACTAATGGAATCCTACCAGGTTCCATATACCTTGTGGAGTCCCTCAGCATGCATTCTGAAACTACCAATGTAACAGGCAGTTAAACAGAAAGGAATGTTAATCCATCAGATTGCTTTTCTTCTCCTTTTCCTTCCCCTCCATGTCACAGGATTCCAAAGCCTTCTGAAGGCAGCAGCATAATAAGCACTGGAGGAGACGTCTGCCATGAGGATCAGCTGAGCCTGAGCCACTCAAATGAAACTGGGTCTGCTTAACTTTTAGGAAACAAGGAAAGACAACAACAGCAAGGACAAATCATTTCCAAAAGCCCCATAAGTGAATACAGTGTTACAGGAAAAAGTTCTCCTGCTGTTTTGCTTCCAAAGAGTAAGAAACTTTCCAAGATACCCTTTGATGATGTAGAACACAATAGAAGGATGACATACCAGATAAAGTCACAGTAGTTAATGCATGCAGTGCTGATGCACTAATTCACCACTGAAACAAAATAGAGAACCCACAAGTAGATCTGGGCACACAAGGAAATCTGATTTGCTACAGAGCTTGTATTGAAGAGGAGTGGGGTCTGCACTAGAACAAAGGATTATCCAACATGGAAAAAAAAATAACTGTACCCCTAACTCACACACCACACAAATATCAAGTACAGAGCTACTGAAACTCTAAATGTTAAAGGGAAAAATATAAATTTCAGAGGACAATATAAGAGAATCATCTGTATGATGTCATGGTAGGAAAGGATTTCTTATACAAGAGCTCCTCAAACTACCTGTATTTAATCCCTGGCTTCACAATTTACTAAACTGAGTGACCTAGGCAAGTATTTCCCTGTTCTGTACCTCAGTTTCCTACCTATAAAAATGGAGATAACAGTACTTGCCTCTAATATTGTTATGAGAGTGAGTAAATATGTGTAAAGTGCTTAGAAAGTGTCTAGCACACAGAAAGCACTCCATTAGGAATGGGGAAATAAAAAGAGAAATCCATGTAGGAAAAGATGAATAAAGTCAGCTATATTAAAATTAAGAATTCTGCTCATCTAGAGACATCACAAAGAAATCAAAAGGATGAACCACAAACTAAGGAAAGTAACATAATTGACAAAAAATTAGTATCTAAAACATATAAAGAACTTCAGTGAATAAGAAAAAGATGATCCAATTAGAAAATGGGCATAAGATTGTCTACAGAGACTTCATGAAAGAAGATAGCTAAATGGTTATATAAAAAGACACTCAATGTCATTAGTCATCAGAGAAAAGCTTATTAAAACCACGATATACCATCCTGGAACCATTAGATTAGAAAAATTAAAAAGTATGAGATCAAGTGTTAGCAAGAAAATGAAAGCAAACAGCCCTCAGACACTATTGGAGGGAAGTATAAATTCATAAAAACCCTTTGGAAAACAACCAGGCATCATCCAGTATAGGTAGAGATGCATGCACATTCGCTATGACCTTGCAACCCCATACCTATCCTTTGCACATGTGCACCAAGAGACATCCAGGAGACAATTCACAATAGCACCATCTGAACTAGAAAGAAATGGAAAGAGACACCTCGGTGACGCTGCTTGAGCATTTGCCTTCAGCTCAGGGCGTAATCCTGGGGTCAAGCCCCATATCGGGCTCCCTGCAAGGAGCCTGCTTCTCCCTCTGCCTATGTCTCTACCTCTGTGTCTCTCTCATGAATAAATGAATTAAACCTTAAAAAAAAAGAAATGGAAACATCCTAAACATCCAACAGTAAATATATAAATAGATGGTGGTACATGCTAATATACAATGAAGACAAGTAAATTAGATAAATTTCAGGAATCTATTAAAAAATTTTCAGAAAAACTGAGAGGAAACTTCTAGTTACAAAATATACTCAGTATCATTCCATGTACATGAACTTCCAAAATGTGCAAAACTAAAGACATGTTCTTGAGGGACTAAAACCATCAAAACCTAGGTGGTAAAACTATAAAGAAACAGTTGCCTGTGCATGGAGAGAAAGAGAGGAGGATGGGGAATGAAAGATGATGGTGTTTTATCTTAGAGGAAGCAAAATATGTTCATGGGTTTTCACTGTATCTTGAGTTGAACTTTTAAAATATTTTAAAGATAGTCTTTAGTATCAACTCAAATAAAAAGAAAGAATATGATTTCCTTCATCTCTAAACAGGCAAATTCTACTACAGGCTCAGCAGCTATGCTATGTCCTTGATTTTGTCTTCCAGACTCCCACTGGACTTCCCCATGGCATTCCATGCAGCCTGGGATAAATGAAGCAGCAGTCAAAGCAAAGCAGCTATGATCACATCTGGGTTCTAAAGCACATTAAATCAACTATACAACTAAGACATACAATATCAAACTGATTTTTTAATGCTAGAATGAACAAAGAGAGCAATGAGCACCTTCGTACTATCCCATAAAGTCTTCAAAATGTGTTTTACTTACTGCATACAAGGTAAACCAGGACTGCATCAAGGCCCCTGGTTTCTTAAGCATTACGGACGCTGATAAGCGGTCAAATAAAATGGAACTTCTGTGGCTAATACTAAGTCAAAAAGTATAATCTAGGAGTATACTATGAAACACTGAAGGTCAACACTCCCTTACACCATGCACAAAAATAAACTCAAAATGGATGAAAGATCTAAATGTGAAACAACAATCCATCAAAATCCTAGAGGAGAACACAGGCCACAGCAACTTCTTGCAAGATATATCTATGAAGGCAAGGGAAACAAAAGCAAAAATGAACTATTGGGATTTCATCAAGATAAAAAGCTTCTGCACAGCAAAAGAAACAGTCAACAAAACTAAAAGACAACCTTCAGAATGGGAGAAGATATTTGCAAATGACATATCAGATAAAGGGCTAGTTTCCAAGATCTATAAAGAACTTATTAAACTCAACAACAAAGAAACAAACAATCCAATCATGAAATGGACAAAAGACATGAACAGTAATTTCACCAAAGAAGACATAGACATGGCCAACAAGCACATGAGAAAATGCTCTGCATCACTGGCCATCAGGGAAATACAAATCAAAACTACAATGAGATACCACCTCACACCAGTGAGAATGGGGAAAATTAACAAGACAGGAAACCACAAATGTTGGAGAGGATGTGGAGAAAGGAAAACCCTCTTGCACTGTGGGTGAGAATGTGAACTGGTGCAGCCACTCTGGAAAGCTGTGTGGAGGTTACTCAAAGAGTTATAAATAGAGCTACCCTATGACCCAGCAATTGCACTGCTGGGGATTTACCCCAAAGATATAGATGCAGTGAAAAACCGAGACACCTGCACCCCAATGTTTACAGCAGCAATGTCCACAATAGCCAAACTGTGGAAGGAGCCTTGGTGCCCATCAAAAGATGAGTGGATAAAGAAGATGTGGTCTATGTATACAATGGAATATTACTCAGCCATGAGAAACAACAAATACCCACCATTTGCTTCAACGTGAATGGAACTGGAGGGTATTATGCTGAGTGAAGTAAGTCAGTCAGAGAAGGACAAACATTATATGGTCTCATTCATTCAGGGAATGTAAAAAATAGTGAAAGGGATTAAAGGGGAAAGGAGAGAAAATGAGCGGGAAATATCAGAGATGGAGACAGAACATGAGAGACTCCTAACTCTGGGAAATGAACAAAGGGTAATGGAAGGGGAGGTGGGTGGTGGGATGGGGTGACTAGATGATGGGCACTGAGGGGGGGCACTTGATGGGATGAGCACTGGGTGATATGCTATATGTTGGCAAATCAAACTCCAATAAAAAAATATACAAAAAAAAAACAGTGAAGGTCAAACAGAAGTACAGTGTCTACCCAGTTCTCTTTATAGCTACAGAACTGTACACCAATTGTCACCACAGTGTGGTCCCCAGACCAGGCTTGTTCTTTACAATTCTTCCCAGCCCTCCAGTGATGAAGGGCACCAGCACCTCTTCCTTCATAGCCAAAATCCACAGAACCATAATGACAGAGAACCAAGCACCGGCTGGTGCAATCCCCTATTTTAGAAGCAGAAAAACTAGGCCCCAGAGAAATGAAGACTTGCCCTAATTCACGTAGTAATTCATGAACAAGTTCAGACCAGAACACAAGGGTCTTGACTTCCAGGTCTTTTGATGATCTCTACATTATCGACAAGGCCTTTATTTTTTTATTTTTTTATTTTTTTATTCTTATTTTTTTCACAGAGTCAATTCAGAATGGAGAACAGAGATCTGCACTGCCCTAGAACGTGAAGAGCAGCAGTTCTGGCACTGAACGGGCTTGGACACAAACCCCATGTTAGTCATGCTTTGGGATATGCTAGGAATTGTCTTGGTGCCTTGGTTCCTACATCCATAAAACAAGGATAAATATGTTTACTTTATAGAGTAAAATGGAGATAAATTGAGATAAAAATATATAACAGGCCCTCTCTATATATACAACCTAAGAAATATAGGTTTATAGGTTTCATCTACAAAATACTCCATAGAATTTCTGGAACCTCTGCTACTTTCCTGCCTTTGTTTCCCCCTAACAAATAGAAAATAAGCCTTATGCCCTTTCATGAAGATGGTGTCAAAGGTGAAGAAGGAAGCTGCTGCTGCCCTTCCCAAAGCTGAAGCAAAAGCAAAGGCTCTGAAGGCCAAGAAAACAATGTTGAAAGGCATCCACAGTCACAAAGAAAAAAGATCCACATGCTACTCACATTCCAATAACCCAAGACATTGTGTCTCCAAAAGCAGCCCAAATATCCTCAAAAGAACACCCCCAGAAGAAACAAGCTTGACCACTACACCATCATCAAGTTCCTGGACTACCAGCTATGGAAAAAATAGAAGACGACAACACACTTGTGTTCATCGTGGATGTAAAGGCCAAAAAGCACCAGATCAAACAGGCTGTGAAAAAGCTCTAGGACATTGATATGGCCAAGGTCAACACCCTGATCAGGCCCAATAGAGAGAAGAAGGCATATGTCTGACTGGCTCCTGACTATGACACTTTGGATATTGCCAACAAAAATCATCTAAACTCTGTCCAGCTGGCTAAATCTAAACTTTTTCACCATTAAAAAAAAGAAGAAGAGAAAAGAAGCCTTCTGATCAAGAAAGATTGTTGGTTAGTGTCCTACAGTCATCCATGACAAAAGCCAAGGGTCAGCAAACTTTTGCCCATGAACTAAAACTGGCCCCATCAACTACAAAATGGTTTTTAAAAAATAAAAATAATTTAGTAAATAAGAAAATGCTTCATGACACATGAAAAGTATAAGAAATTTAAATTTCAGAGTCAAAAAAAGTTATATTAGAACAGTCATCCTTGGGGCACCTGGGTGGCTCAGCAGTTCAACATCTGCCTTTCACTCAGGGCCTGATCCCAGGGTCCAGGATCGAGTCCTGCATTGGGTTCCCTGGAGGGAACCTGCTTCTCTCTCTGCCTCTGTGTTTCTCAAGAATAAAAAATAAATCTTTAAAAAAGAAAAAAAAAGGACACAGTCATCCTCATTAGTTTAGGCATTGTTTATGACTGCTTTTCCTTTGCAAGAGAATGAATTAAAAAGGTATGACAAGACCATAGGGCCACAAGACAAAGGCTTACTATTTGGCCCTTCATAGAAACAGTAGACCAACCCTCCTTTAAAGGAAATGCAAGTTTATGTAATCATAATCATGATTTGAGAAATCTATGATACTGGTTTTAAACATATCCCAAGGTCTCAGAAAACCAGGCTTGGTAAATCCCACCCTCCACAGGGTTTGGTTTATAAACAATGATGCTTAGATTAATATAGAGGCTCTGGTTCCAGGTAAGATGGAGTAAGAACACCCACCCTGCATCTCTCTGAATGCAAACATTCAGAGAGATGTTTAGCTGGAAAAGAAACATGGAATAACTGAGGACTCTAGAAAACATAGTAGCAGGTAGACTGGGGAAGGAAACTAGAACTCAGAGCACCGCTAAACCAGTGGTGAGCTTCCACTGTTGTTTTGTACCCTCCAGTATGAGCCTGGATTTGAAGGTCCAAAAGTGCTCCCTGGGTATAGACAGAATGACCTGAAGAGAAACCCTTGCTTTCTAGGCTGGGAACCAAAAATAGGACCTCTTAATGTTCAGAGAAATCCCCTGGATTGTTTTTGCTTCTTTCTGACCTCCCCCACCTCCACTCCAGGCAATCACACAGTGCCACAGAGCAAAGAGCAGAGGCGAGCAGGCACCTAAAACTCCGGGGGCAGGGGCGGGGGGGGGGCAAAAAAAGATTCTCCCTAAGAAGAGGAACTATAGTGGTAAGAACAAGAAGGTGAATCCTCATCACTGTTGCTCCTCTCTGGTCTTCCAATGCTTGGCTCTGGACAGTCATAGGAAGTGCACAGCAGAGCAAGAGAATCAAGGTCCTGGATTTCTGGCTTGAGGACAACAAAAGAGGGTCTCAGTGAATCAAATTGTTGGAGAGCTTGCAGAGGGAACAGTGCTCAAGACCGCGGTACCTCAAAGTGGTCTATTAACATTCAGGCTGACCTCCGAACTGGTCATTGTAGATCTGATCCTAAACGGCATGCTAGTGGCTTGGAGATTTGCACTTCGGAAGAGATCACTACCCACATCCCACCCTGGACAATGGACTGCACACACATGGGCTAGATCCAAATGATATGACAAAGTCTCTGAAAGCTGAACTGGTATTGGAAACCTAGCCCACAGAAGGCAAGCCAGAACCTACAACCGGGACAATCATCTGCTTAAAGAAAAAAAATAAGCAAACTCCGTAAGATATAAACAAAACTCATAAGATCATAAAATCCAAGATATCCAGAATTCAATCTAAAAGTATTCAAGCCTGGGGATCCCTGGGTGGCTCAGCAGTTTGGCGCCTGCCTTTGGCCCAGGGCACGATCCTGGAGACCCGGGATCAAGTCCCACGTCGGGCTCCCGACATGGAACCTGCTTCTCCCTCCTCCTGTGTCTCTGCCTCTCTCTCTCTCTCTCTCTATCACAAAAGCCTACGAAAATCCAGAAACTCTCAACTTACAAGAAAACCTATCAACAGACACCAAACTTAAGATAACACAGGTATTGGAATTCTCTAACAAATAATTTTAAATAGCTGTGACAACTGTGCTCCAAGAGGCTGAACTCTATTAAAATGAATAAAATGGTAGAAAATTTCAGCCAAAAAGAAAAGACATAAAAAACCAAATAGAAGTTTTAAAATTGAAAAATCATAATTTTCAAGGACACTGGATGAATTCAGTAGCAAAATAAAAGTGATAGAGGAAACAGTGAATGAAGTTGAAGAGAGATTAATAGAGATTATCCAATGCGAAACAGAAAGAATAGGTATTACTAAGCAGAGCCTCAGGGACCTGCAGGACAATACCAAAAGATCCAACATTCAGGACACTGGCATCCCAGAAGAGAAGAAAGACTGTTATGTAGGAAAAATACTTGAGGAAATTAATACTGGCTGAAAACTCCCATATTTGGCGAAAGATCTAAATTGACAGTTTCAAGAAACTCATGAACCCCAAACTGGACAATCTCAAAGAAATCCATATCTAGACATATAATCAAATAGCCGAAAATACTGACACAGAAAAACATCTTCACAACAGCCACAGAAAAGCACCTGACATGGAGGGAACAAGGACTTCAATGACTAGAGATTTCTCAGAAGAAAACATAGAGGTCAGGAAGAAGTGGAACAAGATTTATAAAACAAGATTTATAAAGATTTATAAAGGAACTGTCAACCTACACCTCTCTATCCAGCAATAAACATGCTGAGAAATAAAGGAGAAATGACATTCTCCGAGGAATGAAAACTAAGAATTCATTTGTAGGAGGCCTACTGTGAAAGACATGCTGCCCACAAATTAGATGTTCTAGATGAAATGGACAAGTTCTTAGGGGAAAAAAAAACCCTCAAATTCCTTAAACTTGCTCAAGAAGAAACAGAAAATCTGAACAGGCCTATGATAAGTAAAGAGATGGAATCAGTAATCAAAAAACTTCTCGCAAAAACAAAAAAAACAAAAAAACTTCTCGCAAAGGAAAATCCAGCCCCAACTGGCTTGAGCAACTGGCCCAATTGGTAAACTCTACCAAATGTTTAAAGAGGAAGAATTAACACCAATCCTTCTCTCTCTCTCTCTCTCTCTCTCTCTCTCTCACACACACACACACACACACACACACAGAGGAAAGAATACCATGAGGCCAGCATTACCCCAATACCTAAACCAAACAAAGACATCACAAGACAATATACCCAACATCCCTTTATACACAAAAAAATCCTTAACAAAATACTAGCAACTGAATTCAGTATAAAAATGTATAAAAATGATTACTATTATAGTACTATATCATATATATTATAGTACTATATGTATTACTAACCAAGTGAGATTTACCGCAAGAATGTAAGGTTGGCTATAAATATAAATATATATATTTATATATAAAGCTGAAATATATAATAAATTTTATATATTATATATAAATATATACTTATATATAAAGCTTAAATATATAATTATGATATATAAATATATAATATTTATATATTATATAATTAACATAATTACATAATATATTATATAAATTATATATAATATTTATTATATATTATATATTTTATATATAATATATATTTATATTATATATAAAGTATATAGCTGAAAATACTTAATATATGTATTTATATATATTTATATATATAAAATCAATGTAATATACCACATTAATGAAATAAAGGATGGAAACCACATGACCATCTCAATAGAAACATAAAAACCATTTGACAAAATCCAAACCACTGCTCATGATTAAAAAACCCTTAAACTAGGAATAGGAAGGAACTTCCTCAACCTAGTAAAGGTCATCACAGAAACCCATGGCTAACATCATACTTAGTGCTAAAAGACTGAATGCTTTTCCCCCTATGGTTAGGAACAATAGATACATTAAAATGAAATGTAAAAAACAGTCAACAAATCAGGGCACCTGGGTGACTCAGATGATTTAGTGTCTGCCTTCCATTCAAGTTATGATCCTTGGGTCCTGGGATTGAGCCTCATGTCAGGCTCTCTGCTCAGTGAGGAGTCTGCTCCTCTTTCTCCCTCTGCCTCCTCCCATGCCAAACTTTGAGATATTCATGCGCTCATGCTTTCTCTCTCTCTCAAATGAATAAAGTATTTTTTTTAAATATTCAAATTATCCAAATGGAGGCAAGAAAAGGAAAACAGATGAAAGCCGCAACAGAATAAAATGGTAGACCTAAATCTAAACATTACAACACTGAATGTACTTGATCTAAAACATTCTAACAAAAAGATGGTCTTTGATGAAATAAATCAATGATGACCTGAATAAACAGGGAAATATACCATGTTTATGAATTGGAAAACTCAATGCCAGTTCTCCCTAAATTGATTCGTAGAGTCAATGCAATCAAAATCAGAATCACAGTAGGGTGTGTTTTTTATAGAAATTAGCAAACTAAACCTAAAGATATGAAAACAGACATTTCACCAAAAAGGATACACAGATGGCAAATAAGCACATGAAAAGATGTTCAGTATCATTACCTATTAAAGAAATGAAAATTAAAACCAAAGTGAGATAACACTCTATACCTATTAGAAAGGCTAAAATAAAAAATGCAGACACTCTTAAGTGTTGACAAGGATGTGAAGCAATCAGAAAATTCATGTTTCTGGTGGAATATGCAAAAATGGTATAGCCACTCTGGAAAAGAGTTTGGCAGTTTCTTGTAACATTCAACAGAGCCTTACCAGATGATCCAGCCATTTCACTCCTAGGTAAGGGTAATGAAAACTTACATCCACATAAAAATCTGTATGTTTATAGCAGCTCCATTCATAATCAACCAGAACTGGAAATAACCTGAATTTCTTTCAACAGCTAAATAAGTAAACCGTGGCAATCTAAAGTGTAATACTGGTCAGCAATAAAAAGGAACTAGCCGCTGACACACAGTACTGAATGTGTATGAATCTCAGAGGTATTAACTGAGGGGTTCTATTTTTGGGCATTCTGGAAAATACAAAACTATGGTGATGGAAAACACATCAGTGATTGCCAAGGGTTAGGGGCAAAGGGAGAATGGAATTACAATAAGGCAGTATGATTAAATTTGGGGAGGTGATCGAGCAGTTCTGTGTCCTGATTGAGTCGGGGGGTGTAAGGATTTACGTGTTACAGCTCACAGAACCATACATCAAAAATAAACAGTATTTACAGTGAGTTAATGTTTAAAAACAAATATAAGAAGAATCTGGGCAGGGACTATCCAGGTAGGATAGAATTCCTAGGGGTGAGAAAGGAACCCTTGATAAAATGAAGGCAGGCAGTCTGTCTGCTGAGAGGCACACATGGTTTAAAGACTCTGCCTTCCCAATAGATCACCAGCAACTGATAAGAGAGATGGAGAAGGGAGAAATGGAGCATCATTGAGAATGATTTAAAAAGAAAAAAGAGGGGAGTCAATATAGCATTAAATGAAAGGGCTCTGAGCTTTAGATACAGAAAGTCATAAATCCCTCTTTTATACTTGCCTTTTGTCCACTTATTTCTCTATTCCTCGGGAAGTACCTCAGAGGAAAATGGGAAAAGTATCCAGAAAGCAGAAGGGAAAGGAGGTCCACCCTCCCCAGCCACTTTCCCCACTGAACTACATCAACAGAGCCCCATCCCACATCTTGTACTATTACTGCGACCGAGATCCTTGTCCAGACGTTCAATATTTTCCATGGTTTTCTAAAATATGGGGCCATAAAAAAGCTGGAGATTCTGGTCATGACTCATCTCACACATCCCTGACATTAAATGCTTGATGAGTCTTTCTCCATTTCTAACCCACCGTTCAGGGATAGCACCCTTGTGTCAAGATACACTCCCCAGACACAGTAGGATATAGGCTACAGGAAACAGAATTTTGCTGCCAAGCTATTGTCATTTTTCACCTTGATTGCATTTCAATAGATGTTCTTTAAAACTTCACATAATCCTATATACTTGCCAGTAAGATTAGCATTTAGAATGCAAATTTAAAAGAGGAGTAGTTGTGTGTTATTGAATTTATGAGAGTCACAGGGAGTTTACTCCCTCCCCACCCCAATGCAAATAGTCATCGAACTCAGCAGAATGCAGGGACCTAGAACCTTCATGAGCTGTAAGAATTATTAATCAATGAAATATGTGATTGCTTCTGAGGTGTAAGACCATGTGCTGGTTCCCAAGTGGCAACAGCAGAATCAAACATCAGTCACCAGAGTGTTTGAACCTCACGTAGGGAGAGCCCCACAGGCCGTGCCATGAGTGAAGGAACACAGAAGCACCTGCTCCCTAACCTTGACTAGACGAATGTAACCGAGGAGGGCTGATAAATGTATCTGAAACAAACCTGGAAATAGGAACTCTAAGCACACATTCAAGCCAGTGGTCGTTCCTCTGTGGGTTGAAAGGTGGTGGCACCAGGCAAAGAGTCCCTTGAATTCATCAGGTCAGGTTCACAGAGGAGGGATGTTTGGTGGAAAAGCCCATACACAACATAGCACCTGGAGAGTAGGAAAGATTCCCCCAGCTGCTAGGGTTGGGTGGGCGAGGCTAGATGTAGCAGGATTTGCAGAAACAGCATGGGATTGGTAACAGCAGTGAATCTAGTTACTGTAAAAGCAGTTTACTAGCTCACAATTTCTATCCTTTTTTTTTTCTATCTTTTTTTGTAAATAGTTTTTGTTAGCTCATGTATCTTTCTCTATGGTGTGACACTACAAATTCTAATTTAAAACACATGTAGTTGGGATCCCTGGGTGGCGCAGCGGTTTGGCGCCTGCCTTTGGCCCAGGGCGCGATCCTGGAGACCCGGGATCGAATCCCACATCGGGCTCCCAGTGCATGGAGCCTGCTTCTCCCTCTGCCTGTGTCTCTGCCTCTCTCTCTCTCTCTCTCTGTGACTATCATAAATAAATAAAAATAAAATAAATAAAATAAAATAAAACACATGTAGTTTAAGACACTTTCAAAAAAGTAGTCATACAACTATGTTCTGTGCCATAATTTTCTACTTTGACACAAGTTTGTAGGTAACAAGTATTTGTACGGTGCATGGAGCGCAATTGCAAAGGCTTGTCACAGTCCATAGAAGAACCCCTGAATTCAATCTGCACAGACCTAATTTTTACCCTCTCTTCCAATGCAGCAGCTAGCTGCCAGGGAATAAAATGTGTTGAGTGTACGGGGCTAAATATTACAGAATCAGGGAATCAGGGAGCTTATGTGAGGTGTGTATACCCACGACTTGTAATACAGGTGGAAAAAGATCCTATGCAATATTGTACTGTTCAGATTGCTTCAAGAATAGTGCTCACTACAAACTTTTAGCAGAACTAATTTTTTCTAATCATAAAGTCTTTCCAATTATGGAAATGATACACACTCACAAATTACTATGTTTTAGAGATGACTTGGTCACGTCCCTCGGGTCTCTGTGTCATGAGTAGTCTAAGGACGCTCACACATACATATGAACATAAAAGCTGTATCCACCTAGAAGAATTTTGAACTTTATAGTATCTTCCCCTCTCCAGTCTGGAGGTGTGCTTTGTCATCATTGCGTGGGTAGCATTTCAGAGCTGCACTTCTGATCACAATCCTGGTACCTGCACTACTTTCTACCTGAATCATAGGTAACTCTCAGCTGATGATCCTCCTTGACCGCCCCTCTCCCTCCAGCCCCAGTCCTGTGGATCTTAGTCACAAACAAGATGGGAATGTTTAGCCTGTGCCCCATCCCGGGGGAAGCTCTTTCTCCAATCAACAGGCTCTGATTACTTTTCAGCTTGCTGAAAGTTAGCCTTAAAGGAAGAAAAGTCTTATTATCCCAAACACCCACCCCACTCTTTCAAGCTGTGTGATCTTGACATGTTACTTAACCTCGCTGCACCCTCCCATCAACTAGGGATAATCATAGCCACTGCCTCATCGAATTCTATAATGTTTAAATGAGGCAATATGCATACACTGCTCAGAACAGGGCCCTATGTAAGGGTGCTCATCAATCCTAGCTCCCATTAGCAGTAGGAGTGGGGTGCTGGTAATAGCATTCCACTACCACCACTCTTGGTGACTGGTAGGAACTTGTTCTCAAAATGTGAGGGGGAGCAGGAGAGCTGTGGTGCCCCTGGAGACTCCACAGCCAGCTGGTGAAGCAGACAGACAAGCTGCTCTGGCAAGAGCATCACTACATTTTTGTACAACTTGATAACGGAGAGGCAGGGATTGTGGTGAACACAAGCCTCGCCTAATTAGTCAAGTCACAGAAACTAGGAAGGTATTAAAAACATCACTAAAATGCTCCCCTAATTGGTATCGAGGCCATTCTGAATCACCACTCTGAATCATTATGTCAACTAGAATATGTTAACATAAAACACCGAACTTTTGTTTCCCTAAGCTAAAACTGGTGCCTCGTGGCGGTTCCTCGTGGCCCTGAGTTCATGTGTGTGCAGGCGGCTCGCCTTGTAGCTACAAGTAATTGTGTTGTGTGCCTGGGAGTTGTTAACAGGACTCGAAACTAGCTGCTCTCCTAGAGCTTCAGCATGGAATCATCCTGTGCTGGGCTTATTAAGCACTCGGTAGGCAGAGGTACACACAGCAGAATAAAATCTAGTTCCTGTACTGACCTCAGGAAGTTCATAGTTTAGGAAGAAAACCCACAGAAATAGTAACTCCTTTTGATGTGTACATAGCGGTTCCAAATTCGGAAGACAGCAAAGCAGTAACCGTGTTATCTTTATGCCACAAAGTCAAATGAAATGTAAGGCAAGAAGAAATTCCGCATACAGGTGTATAGGCCCGCAGAGCAAGAGCAGCCAAACAAGAAAAGGAAGCCAAGCTTGCGTTTCATATGTTAAGAACGGAACAGGAACCTGGTGGAAAGAGCAGCGCGGCGGCGCTCCTGAGCCCACCCCTACTCCTGGGACGTGCGGAGGACGACAAATCACCACACCCTGGATGGTGCTTCTCAGTTGCGGGCTTCAAGACGGAGAAGCAGACGGCAGAGGCGAGCCTGCCGTCCTCAAGAAGTGCAATAAAGGAGCACCCGATGCTCAGGCGGTTAAGCGTCTGCCTTGGGCTCGGGTCAGCCCCGCCATCAGGCTCCCTGCTCAGCAGGGGAGGCTGCTTCTCCCTCTCCCCCTGCCCCTTCTCACGCTCTCTCTTGTTCATACTCTCAAAGAAAAGCTTAAAAAAATAAAAGTGAAGTAAAACTGCCAGGCAGAGGACCTCACACACAACACTGAGGGACAGGGGCAAACATAAGAAATGCCACGAGTCTGCCATCTTCCAGGGCACAGTGCTCAGATACCAGAACGAGCAGGAACTGGACCCGCCCCCCAGAGCCCCAGGCCCTGTCCTTGTCCTTCCCTTGCCAGCCAAGACCCCACATCCCACCGCCACAGCCCGCGTACAGAAAAGATGACGGACCACAATTCCCAGCGCTGCGCCTACAGCCCCTGGAGGAGACGAACTACCCCGATGGGCAGGGCGGCGGCGGGGAGGACTCACCCAGCCACCACGGAAGCAGGGGCGAGGCTCGCTCCTCACGCTGCGCCGTGGGAAGCAGCAGCCCAGCCCACGAGGAGCAGAGGGGCTTCGGGGGTGGGGAGCACCAGCCTGCCTGGAGTGGATGGGGTGGGGGGTAGGGCCCAGCCCTCACGCCCTGGCTGAGAAGAGAAGCAGCAAAGGGGCCTCACGGGTGGGGGGTCGGTTAGCAAAGTTCCTCAGAAGGTTACCACTGTGAGCCTCAAAGTATGGTTTTAGGAAAATTAGGGTTTATTTCATTTTTCCCAGAATCTACCACAGTAGGTGGCAAATAGGAAGCACGTCACAGCTCGTTACAAGCACCGAGGATGAGCAAGTGCATAAACATGGGAGCCGGTGACCCACGCGCAGTGGCCGGGACACAGTGAGTACAAGGAGGCGGTCGGGGGTGCTGGGCAGCAACACGCTTCTGTACTCACTCCCCCTCTGCTCACAGCTCTGGCCCGGGGACAGACGCTCAGGACCAGGGGCCCTGCCCCAGAAGGCCTTCCTTCCAGAAGACTCAGCTCCTCCAGATGGAGGGCGAGCTGGGGTACTCCACCTTAAACCTGCCTGGTTCTGGAAAGTCGCCATGTGACCTTGGACGAGGAAAAGCAACACTCCTGTGCTATTGAAGTTTACATCAGCGCTGAACTGAGGGAGAACATTTTTTTCTGGGCTGGAAATCTGGCCCCGTGGGGTGAAGGCCCAATGCAAATGTATTTCCTCACCTATGAAAACAGTCATCTAATTAAACACCGGCCAAAATAAGTAAGGAGAACTGTATGTTCATCAGTTTAAGATGTTTTTTGGCATAGAAATCCCCCCCAAGACAATGTAAGCTTTAAAGAAAATTTGGCAAACAATTAGGCCCTAATCACTTCGCCTTGATACCTATTCGGACATCTTAAACAGGAATGATATCATCTCTGTAATTTTATTTATTTCAGAGGAAGCTGATAAAACAAATTTCCATCCCCAAGTTAAAGATATAATTGCTCATTTAGGGATGCCTGGGTGGCTCAGCGGTTGAGCATCTGCCTTTGGCTCAGGGCATGATCCCACAGTCCCCGGATAGAGTCCTGCGTTGGGCTCCCTGCAGGGATCCTGCTTCTCCCTCTGTCTATGTCTCTGCCTGCCTCTCTCTGTCTCTCATGAATAAATAAAATCTTTTTAAAAAAAAAAAAAAAAAAAAGATATAATTGCTCATTTAAATAAAAAACACTTTCAGGTCTTGGTCTGTCCCTCCCTCCCCTTCTCCCTCCCTTACTAAAATACCTAACTCAAAAATCTGTATTTTTCCCCTCAAGCATTTTCTCTCACCACCTCTCAGGCGGGTTCAGACTCATATGGGTCTAGGTACTTCTCCAGTGGTTCTCCTCAGACACAAAGCAGTAAAATAAAGACAGCAAGAGAGCAACTCTGTAAAAGTCTACAATGACTGACCACAGGATGACAAAAAGACCACCAATTTCAACGAGCAAATGAAACATCAGCCAACCTTCTAGAACCATGTCACACGTATCCACAGAGAATCTTCACAATGATCCATGAAATAAGCATCTTTTCCAAAAAGACACTGGCAGTGAGCAGGTCACATGGTTGCCTGACCCAATTATAGAGGAAAACCTGATGGTTCACAGGGACTCCAGGAATGCAGACTGGGAGACTGACCCGTCGGGGGGGGGGGGGGGGGGGGGGGGGGGGAGACCTGGACTGAGAGAGGGGGCATCAGCTCTCAACCCTGTGCCATGGCTCCAGGATCACTTAGCATATCACTCAGGGTCCTTGCACATTTGGTTATCGGGGAACGTCCAAAACACACAGGAGGACTAGTCCACTCCTCTTAGCTGCCTGGTCAGGTGCTGTCGCTCACCAGTTCAGGACAAAAGTCCCCTCCCCAGGCACAGGAAGGGATCTTGGGGCCAGCCACCCCGCTACTGCCACCTGCTCTCACCAGCAGCCCCAGAAAGGCATCCCAGGCTCTGCTTCGGTCTCCTCCAGGAGACGCTTCCCCTGGGGCCAGGGAGAGCTGGCTCTTTCTCCTGAGGGGCCATCTGGATCAACCACACACACCACTTCTCTTCCCAGGTGCTCTGCAGAGGTTTCAGACAATGATCGGGCTGCTGTCGCCCTTCTGTCGCCCTCCCACCTGACATCTCTACTTTCACACCCTTTATTCTACTTCCATCACAAGCAGACACACAGAACTGCTCAGCAGAAAAAAAGTAGTCCTTTGAGTACTGGAAGGAAAGAAGCCTTTCTCCCGTTCTAATCTACTCTTTAGTGTAAAGGCCAACGTGCACAGACAGCATAAGACCATCATTAACAAGAAATCTACCATTTTAGAATTTGTGATAAATGAATCTGAAAGAGGTTTACAAACCACTTCTGTGCTAGCTAGAAAGAAAATGCTTGAAAAGAACACAAAATTTTTTTTTAAATACACAAGACTGCAAAGGCAAGTAGAATAAATAGCTTTAAAAAGAATCAACCTTTGGGGCGCCCAGGTGGCTCAGTTGGTTAAGCCACTGCCTTCAGCTTGGTTCACAATCCCCAGGTCCTGGGATCAAGCCCTAAGTCAAGTTCCCTGCTCAGCAGGGAGTCTGCTCTCCCTTTCCCTCTGCCTCACACCCACTCTGCTCCGCCTCTCTCCGCCTCTCTCTGCCTCTCCCGATCGTGCTCTTTCACTCTCTCTCAAATAAAATCTTTCAAAAAAAAAAGAATCAAGTTCTAAAGATTTTTCTGAGTTAGTGATTTACGTTTAAATACTACTGTTGATTATAGCCCTTTTTTTTTGTATTTGTTTTATTGGAGTCTAATTTGCCAACATATAGCATAACACCCAGTGCTCATCCCGTCAAGTGCCCCCCTCAGCGCCCATCACCCAGTGAGCCCTTTATAGAACAAGTACCTACAGACCTGTAACTGTGGTCATGATCATTTGAGAGAAAACAGCATCTTCACAGAATGTCCCAGACTAAAAATTCTATCAGATTTCCTTACCCCCCTCATTTTAAATTTGAGGAGCTGGAGGCCCAATAAAAGTCATCATTTCTGGGTCACCTTGGGTAGCTCAGTCTTGTGTGTCCAACTCTTGATTTTGGATCAGGTCACGATTTCATGGGTCATGCGATTGAGCCCCATGTCAGACTCTGTGCTCACACACTAAGTAAATAAATACATTTTTAAGATTTTTTAAAAAAATGATCGTTTCTGCTCAAGGACCCACAAAATGGTGACAATAGGAACAAAACTGGAGTCTTAGTCTACTGACAAGTCACCTCCAGTTGGGTTCACAGTACCCACAGGGCTTCAAGGACCTATGGGTATGTATATCCACATGCATCCGTGGCTGCCATTTCCATCTGACAGAAGCAATGTAAATGGAGTTCAATGAAAGCACATCCAAGTTTAGAACAATTAGGTTGCATAAATGAACACAGATTATTGTGACATCAGTACACGTGACAAAAAAAAAATGACTACTGTACTCAGCTGTCCTCTGATCTGCAGAGCTCAACTCCAAGCAGCAGGGAGAAGACTGAATTTGTGTTTTAATTTAATTTATGAACTGTTTCTATCATTCTCAATGCTCTCTAAGTGTTCTAAATCAGCACAAAGATTTATGAAGCCCTGTAACTAACAGGACTATTTATTTAAGAATATCCTATTATTCAAACTCTTTTTGCTGTTACTGCTCAACAACCACCCCCACTAATTATTTTTAATTAATGGTGCTCAACAGGTACAATAGAAGCCCCCAGTGGATGCCTGTTGAATTAATTTCCTATATTTCAGGCAAAGATAGGTGGTTGCCTTCTCTGCTGCCCAGTTCCCCCTTCTGTAAAATGAGGATGAGATTAATCTATTTCCTACAGCTGGAAACATTTATGTAAAGCACTACTGCAGTGCCTATAATAAGAACCCACTATATGGTAGATGTTGCTCTTATATTTCTAGATAAATTGCTCTCTTGCTCCTGAACACACAAATCAGAAGGGGAGAAAAACTGTAAGCAAAGGGAACACCTAATAGCCTGGGCGATGGGAGGAGAGATACAAGAATCAGTAACGTAGGAGAGTACAGCCATTTGCTGTAGGGGCCAATAGGCCAGAGGCATCCCTCCTCCGGCAGAGCAGAACCTTGGATGTTCCTAGCAGTGACCCTGTGTGATAGACCATCATGGTAGGTTCCGAGTGGTCTGCTGAGGAAGGCACTGTATGTATAACGAGTAATAACAGTTTCAGAGAATTTCCTTCCAAAATGGACTTTTAAAAATAAAGAAAATCTTCGTTGCTTACAAATGGATAAAATTCAGTTTCAGCCCTCTGGAACAAATCCAGCTCTCTGAAAGGATCCAATCTGTGAAGGAGCACAGCCAAGGTGTATCTTCTTCAGTTACTTTGTGCACCATCAACTAAGCCACAAAGCCAGTGTATTTAACATGATTCTTTCTAACCATTTTGCCAAACCGCCTTTCAGGAGAGAAGGTAAAATACAATGTGGAATGAATCCAAAGACCAAGAGAAGAAGCAGAACACCAAACCACAGAGAAATCTGCAAAGCACCTTGATTCAGTGACGGAGGGGAAAAGTATGTTCTTTAATTAATGAGCCCAGACTTCCCTTCCATCCTCCTAACTGTGAAATCGGGGATAATCTCCCTCAGCCTGATGCTTCTCTTCTCTGGAACCACACCTCTTGCTCATGCTGGAAAGGCTGCCCAGCAGTGCCAAGGAAGTGGTCACATTTTACTACTCCCTTAGGGGAAAGCTTTGGTAAAGAGAGGATGTTAGAGGGACAAAGGCAGAATTTGATTGCCTGGTCATCTCCAGCTCTACTCAGAGCAGGCAGGCCAATATTAAAATTTCACAAGTAGGACGAGAGATCTCCATGAAAGCTGCCAAGGTCTCACCGTGGGTCATGACAGCCAGCAGGACAGGTACTACCCCCCAAGGGACCACTGTCATCATCTTTAAAATGCATGGTGATGGATGGTAACTAGACTTGCAGTGGTACACTCTGTAGTGTACACACAGGTCAAATTATAAAGCTATCCACCTGAAACTTACAAAAAAAAAAAAAAGAAAAGAAATGTATGTAGGATGCCTGGGTGGCTCAGTTAAGTATCTGCCATCAGCTCAGGTCATGGTCCCAGAGTCCTGGGATCACATTCTGCATCTGGCTCCTTGCTCAGGGGAAGCCTGCTTCTCCCTCTCCCTCCCACTCCTCCTGCTTGGGTGTGCTCTCTCTCCCCGACAGATAAAACCAAAAAAGAAAAAAAGGTGTAGCTCCTTAGAGAAACCCCCCGTGTCTTCCCAGCTTCAAAGCCCTCCTGCATCCATCCTCATACAACCTCTACGGTCTCCAAATGCCAAGCACAAAGTCTCAAGGAAAGACAGGCAAGAACCTCCCTGAGCCACCCAGCTAAGGAGCTGTCCCAAGACTCCCCCAGAAGGAGAAAGTTAGACAAAACCCAAGGTGAAAGGACCACATCTCTCTGTACATGCCCTGGCCCTGGCATGTTCCCAGGATGAGCAAAGAAAGAGGACCAATTGGCACTAATTATTAAAGTCTGCCTCCCCTATGACTAGACTGCAGGTTCTGAGGGAGCAAGAGCGCACATCCCCCTCGTTAATGACATTTCTCACACCCAGCAGTGGGCCTGGCTGCCAGCTGCCCTCGGTCAACAGCTACTAAGCCAGTGAACGAGGGCCGGCAGACACAGGTAGATGAGCACCAGGGCCAGGCCCTAGAGGCCTTAATGCTTTGTACTCAGCATACAGTGACGACAACAGTGCTGGGCTGCTGGGCCAGACTCAGGATGCCCAGTTGCATTACCAATGGTGGCATCCATTCAGTAAAGAACTCCGGACAAGTCACTCAATATCCCGGAGCCTCAGCTGCCCTCATGAGTAAAATGGTGGAGGATGAGGAAAAACCCCTGCCTCTTCCTTGTACAGGATTGTTGATGGGATCCAAAAGGAATCACAGAACAGAAGCCCTCTGGGCAAATGTAAAGGACTACAGGAGTACAGTATGCCACATTGCAATTTACTACCAACAACTTTTCTACGGTCCCACTTGACATAGGGAAATGCCATCTTATATGCTTGTAAATGTTTTATCATTTGAATAACTTTGGCATGTGTTTCTTCTAAACCACGTCATATAACTGATATCATCATCCACTTCATAAATATAAAGAAACTTAAACTCAGAAGAGCCAGCCACTTGCCAGGTGTTTTCTGTACATTTACTTTGCTGTGGTTTCCATGTGATGCACTGTACAGAGTAACAGCCATGCTGATGAGGCCGGGCTAGTGAGGTGAGCCCTAAAATGCAAAGCTGCCAGCATTAAGGACACTATGGGTGTGGCAGGGACTCTTTGGAGTTGGCTTCTCATCCCTGCCTGCCAAATCCTGGCTCTCGTGGCCTTTCAAGGGCTAAATTATGGCTGCAAGCAGTCAGTCACCAGAAGGCTGAGCCAAAAGGCACTCTAAAATAACAAAACCAAGGACAGAGATGAATCTGTGCCCTAATCACTCAATAGTTACATATCCAGTGCCTCCACATAAAAGTACATACACAGTTTGGTTTGGGGAACCCTCACCTCACATCCTGAACAATGGAGGTGAGGGTTCAAGCACTTCTCTGTGGGCTCCTGGTGTCAGCCGGACTCCAAATCCAGTAGCCAGCTCCCACCCCAGTCCTCATTTCCTTCCCAGAGCTGGAAGGTAGCAGTTCAAAGCTGATCTTCTGTGGTTGAGCAGTAGTAACAGCTAAGTTACAAGCTCTCAGCCACCACTGCAGCCACTGTCCCTGTGCAGCCAAGAAACAGCTTAGAAGGAATTCAGGTGCTGGGAGAACTGGTCAAAGCAGCCCAGAATGCAAGAGTCATGACCTCTGGTGGCCACGGTCACTCCTCCAGGAAGGAATCTTTCCTCTTCCCATCCTTGCACTCTGCGCTCTGCGCTCCCTTGTACTCTGTGCCCCGAGTACTGAAGCCCAGTTATCCACTCTAGATGCATGGATTCACACTGTCTCTGCCTATTTCTCCAAACTTCTGCAATTGCTTTATAAGAAGGGTGCATGAAATGGAAAGTGATCAACCAAGAGGGCATGCAGAAGAAGAATTACAGCAGGGTGCAGAATAGAAACAATCTGGCCCTTCCACGGTGCCAGAGGGCCTCCTGCCCACCCCCAATGCTGCTTTATCCTCTGCCCTAATCCCAGCTGCTTTGAGAATAAGAATACCGTGTCCAGACTTGGCTAATTGCATCAAATTGAATTTTTTTATAATAATCAGGGATTTTCAAGGTCTCTATAGGCCCTTGTGCTTATCCTTGGACCCCAAAATGCTTTGTTTTCATCTCTAAAGGACACCAGTATGACCTCTGAGCACCCAGACATCCATACATCATTCCTCTGCTAGGACAGGCCCAGCTTGAAGCTCCTGGGAATCCCCGCTCCGGAAACCCTCACCCAGTCTCTCCAAGAACCCCTCCTGGCTCCGTTTTAAGACAAAGCCAAAAGCCCCATCGAGGGGCATCCATGTTCAAAAGTTCATGTTAAAGCCGTGGATTTCTAGAAAATGCTCTCTCTCCAAAGTTCTGGGTTCTTGAGAAAGCAAGGTCTGTGCCATCAGTGTCATGGGAAGGCTCAACCAAGGAAATACGCTAAGAAGGATTTCTGCATTCAATTAAGAGATACTTTACACAATTGTACGTGGGGTGGGGGTGGGCAGAACGGGCATAGGTCAAAAGGCACAAATTTCCAGTTATAAGAAAAAGTAAGTCTTGGGCATAGACTGGATCGCATGACTACGCTAATTAATATTACAGTATTGCTTATTTGAAAGTTGCTAAGAGAGTAGTTCTTAAAATAGAAAAAGAAATGTGTAACTATGAACGTCAAACACAAAAACAAAGTACTACAGACTCACAGAATTGTGATCATGGGTTGAACCTAAGATCATTTCGAATCACCTGTCATCTTATGGTTGAGGAAACTGAGGCCCAAAACAGGAAAGTGATTTGCCTGAGGACTCGTGGCATGGTTTTATTTGCCAATACAAAGGGAAGAACCCATAATTTTCAACCTTGATGTCCATCCTCTCCCCTTCTCTGGAATTACGAACCATCAGCTCATCTTTACTGAGCCCTTGCTCTGTGCCAGGCACTGGGCTGCAGGCTTGTTGTGACTTCTCTCACTGTGCCCTCCCGTGAACCTGGGAGGCAGGTGCTGTGGGTGGCCCTGCATCCTACAAACGAGAAGCTAAGCATTGTCAGGTCTGACGCTCGAAAGCAGCGCTGCCGAGATCAGAGCAGTGCTACCGTGGAACACCAGGATCCGAGCCTTTAACCATGTTTACACCCTGCTGCCCTCAAACGGCTCCTTCCACTACTCTGCCCCCACAGCTAAATATGCCACACACATGGGAGACGCAGCCTCGTTCACAGATGCAACTCTTCGTTGTTAATTCAGAAAGGAAGCTCTAACATGCCCCTCCCTGCAAGCCCCCTGCACTGGAAGCAGGCACAAGGGCAGGTGACCCCCATCAATCACCAGGCAAATGATCGGTGACTCATCGGGCAAAGTCCCATCTGATTTTCCCCCCTCACCTAGATCCTCCCAGGACTGGAGGTTCTCACGACCTTTTTGTAGTACATAGAACTTTCTCTCTCGGATTCGCAGGTTTTCAACTGGCTGAGAGCCAGCCGTAGCCCCATCTGTCTCAGGAAGCCTCCAGCCAGATCCTGCCCTGCACCCCCACCTCCCACATCTGGGCAAGCTCAAAGCAGCTCTGGTTAGCCCTGCACTTTTTCCATACGGTACCATGTCCTTTCTATAACTGTACAGGCTACAGAAGGTACCTCCTCTTTGTAAGTCTTTTTCTTTAAATGTCTCACATTTAAAGTCCAACATTTGGGGGACTGGAGAGGGACAGAGAGGACACTTTGGAACAAGTAAGACCTTTTCTGGCTGGACCATGGTATGAATTTGTCAGGTCTGGGGTCTCCCCCACCTACCAGTCCCCAGCCCACAAAACATCCTGATGTAGGACTTGTCCATCCCAAGATGCTTTAGTAATAGCCTTCAATGATGGGGTGACAGAGGTTGGGTGGATATAAAAACAAATGAGAAAGCATAAAAACAGATTAGAAGAAAATACACAGGGGATCCCTGGGTGGCTCAGCGGTTTAGCACCTGCCTTTGGCCCAGGGCACGATCCTGGAGTCCCAAGATCGAGTCCCATGTCAGGCTACCGGCATGGAGCCTGCTTCTCCCTCCTCCTGTGTCTCTGCCTCTCTCTCTCTAGGTCTATCATAAGTAAATAAATAAATAAATAAATCTTTTTTTAAAAAATAAATAAAAGGAAGAAGAAGAAAATACACAGAAACAGTTAAGACAGGCATGTCCATGTGGTAGAGTTATGGGTGACTTTATTTTCTTGTTTGTGCTTTTCCTTGTCTTTTAATTTGTATTGCTTGTTTAATAAAAATGGTATTGAGTCCTTGCCTCCTTTCCCCTGACAAGAGAAAGTACGGGCGGATCTGGGGGGGGGAAATCAACCACTTATCAACCATGTGACTTTGGGCAAGCTAGCTAACCTCTCTGAATCTCTGCCTCCTCACCCATGAAATAAGAAGTGCCTCCAGCACTTCAGTTGTAAGAACTTATCAGAGATTTTTCCTGCCTTTATAACAATTTTTAAATGTGCAAGCCTAGCACACAGTAAACAATCGATAAGTGTTAGCTATTATTAGGATAGTTATTATTCACAAGTTTGTCTCAGGCAGGCACTATATTCCTGAGTAATCCCAGAGTTCTTACATAAGGACAGGTAGGCATTAAGACTTAATATATACACATTGATTCCTGGGTATATAGCCTTCACCTACCCAAAGAGAGGGCCCTGAATCCTGCACATTTGGGGAATAACAAATACTAACTCAACTATAGGCACTGAAGTTCTTTACCCTGCCCCCTGATCCTGAGCATCAGAAAAGGTTTACTGAGAAATGGTGAAGAGTGTGAGGGATAGTAGCATTTAAATTTCATATTAATTATAATCAGGGACGCCTGCGTGGCTCAGTGGTTGAGAGCCTGCCTTTGGCTCAGGGCATGGTCCTGGAGTCCGGGGATTAAGAACCACTTCAGGCTCCTCTCAGGGAGCCTGCTTCTGCCTTGGCCTTATGTCTCTGCCTCTCTCTGTGTCTCTCATGAATAATAAAATCTTTTTTAAAAATTCATATTAGTTATAATTGATGTGCAGAAATCTGTTGCACTTCTATAAACCAATAATGAAGCAGAAAATGAAATCAAGAATTTGATCCCATTTGCAGTTGCACCAAAAATCATTAAGACACCTACAAATAAACCTAACCAAAGAGGTAAAATATCTTTATTCTGAAAAATCTAGAACACTTATGAGAAAAACTGAAGAGGACACAAAGAAATGGAAAAGTATTCCATACTCATGGATTGGAAGAACAACCATTGTTAAAATGTCTATACTACTCAAAGCAAACTACACATTTAAAGAAATTTAAAAAAAAAAATTAAAAAAAAAAATAAATTCCAATCAGGGATCCCTGGGTGGCTCAGCAGTTTAGCACCTGCCTTTGGCTCAGGGCGTGATCCCGGAGTTCCGGGATCGAGTCCCACATCGGGCTCCCTGCACGGAGCCTGCTTCTCCCTCTGCCTGTGTCTCTGCCTCGCTCTGTGTCTCTCTCATGAATAAATAAAATCTTTAAAAAAATAGAAATAAAAATAAAGAAATCCCGATCAAAATACCACCAGCATTTTTCACAGAGCTAGAACAAACAGTCTTAAGATTTGTATGGAAGCACAAAAGACCCTAAAGAGTCACCATTCTGAAAAAAATAAATACAAAGCTGGAGGCATCACAATTCCAGACTTCAGGATGTATTACAAAGCTGTAGTCATTAAGACAGCATGGTACTGGCACAAAAACAGACACATGTATCAATGGAACAGAAAACACAGAAATGAACCCAAAACTATATGGTCAACTCATTTCAACAAAGTAGGAAGAAAGAATATCCAATAGAAAAAAGATAGCCTCTTCAACAAATGGTATTGGGAAAACTGGACAGCAATGTGCAAAAGGATGGAACTGGATGGATCACTTTCTTACACCGTACACAAAAATAAACTCAAATAGGATGAAAGACTTAAATGTGAGACAGGAAACCATTAAAATTCTAGAAAAGAACACAGGCAGAAACCTTTTTGACCTTGGCTTTAGCAACTTCTTACGAGACAGGTCAGTGCAGGCAAGGAATAAAAAGCAAAAATGAACTACTAGGACTTCATCAAGATAAAAAAGTTTCTGGGGCTGCCTGGGTGGCATAGTCAGTTGAGTGGCTGGCTCTTAATTTCAGCTCAGGTCATAATCTTGGGGCCCTGGGATCAAGCCCTTGGCTGCGAGTCAGCTTGGTGATTCTCTCTCTACCTTTCCTTCTGCCTCTCCCCCTGCTCACTCACTCTTGAGCTCGCTCTCTCTAAAAATAAATAAAATCTTTTTAAAAAATATCTAGAGATTTTTTTTAAAAAAAAATAAAGCATCTGCAGGGGACACCTGGGTAGCTCAGCGGTTAAGCATCTGCCTTTGGCTCAGGGCGTGATCCCTGAGTCTGGGATCGAGTCCCATATCGGGCTCCTTGCAGGGAGCCTGCTTCTCCCTCTCCCTGTGTCTCTCTCATGAATAAATAAATAAAATCTTCAAGAGAAGATAAAGCATCTGCAACCCAAGGAAGCAATCAACAAAACTAAAAGGTAGCCTACACAATGGTGGAAGGTAATTGTAAATGATACATCTGATAAAGGGTTAGTATCCAAAAATCTATAAGGAATTTATCAAACAACATTCCCTGCCAAAAAATAAAAAATAAAAAAAAGATAATCAACTTAAAAATGGGCAGAAGACATGAATAGACACTTTTTCAAAGACATCCAGATGGCTAACAGACACATGAAAAGATGCTTAACATCAGTCATCATCAGGGAGATACAAATCAAAACCTGATGAGATACCACCTCACACCTGTCAGAACAGCTAAAATTAACACAAGAAATAACAGATGCTGGCGAGGATGTGAAGAAAGGGGAACCCTCTTACACTGTTGGTGAAAATGCAAACTGGTACAGCAGTTGTGCAGTATGGAGGTTCCTCAAAAAGAAAAGTACCTATGATCCAGCAATTGCACTACTAGATACTCACCCAAAGGACACAAAAATACAGATTCAAAGGGGTACATCACCCCGATGTTTACAGCAGCGTTATCAACAATAGCCAAACTATGGAGAGAGCACAGATGTTCATGGACTGATGAATGGACAAAGAAGATGTGATGTAGCTATACACAGTGGAATATTACTCAGCCCTCAAAAAGAATGAAATCTTGCCATTTGCAACAACACGGATGGAGCTAGAGTATATTATGCTGTGTGACATAAGTCGGAGAAAGACAAATACCATATGATCTCACTCATGTGGAATTTAAGAAAACAGATGAACATATGGGAAGGGGAGAAAAAAAGGAGAGAGGGAAACAAACCATCAGACACCCTTAAAGATAGAGAACAAACCCTCTGGTTGATACAGGGAAGTGGGTGAGGGATGGGCTAGATGGGTGATGGGCCTTGAGGTGGGCACTTGTGATGAGCACTGCATGTTGTATTGCAGCTCTGCACCAATATTGCATTGTCTGTTAACCAACTAAAATGTAAATTAAAAAAAGAAGAATGTTGACCCCTTCTTGAAAGGGCCTCTGATCAGAAAAACAAAACAAAAACCCAGACTCAGCTGTGGAGAACTGGTGGTTGCCAGGGAGGAGGGAGGGGGTGTGAAGTAAGAGAAGGAGATTAAGAGTACACTTACTGGGATGAGCACTGAGTAATGTAAACAACTGCTGAATCACTATAATGTACACTTGAAACTAATAACGCTGTATGCTAATTATATTTTAATAAAAAATATAAAAAATAAAAAGCCTCTGAACAGCACTGACTCACAGAGTAAAGAAAGGAATCCCACAGTTACTTTCCTATCTGTTGGCAGGTAAACCAGCTATTTCATAGGCAAACTGGCATCTGTTTTAGGACCCTTCCTCCAGACCTGGGAATTCTGTATCATCCATTCTTTTAAGTAACCATGGAACTTACAGGGAAAACCTCACTGATCCAGCTAAGAACAGCTGCACTTAATTTTTTATATTTTTTAACGACTTCATTGAAGTAATTCACTTACCATACAATGCACTCATTTAAAGTGTACAATTCAATGGATTTTAGTATATTCACAGCTATGTGCATCCCTCGCCACAGTCAGTTTTAGAATATTTTCATCACTTCAAAAAAGAAGTTTTGTACCCTTCAGGGATCATCCTCCCAGCCTCCCACCACCAGCCCTAAGCAACCACTCATCTACTCTGTCTCTATAGGCTTCCCTATTCTGGATTTTCATATTAATGGAATTATGCATGCTTCGTATTAATGGAATTATTTTGTCACTGGATCAGCTGTTTGGATTTAAATGATGTCCTGAAGTAAATCCCAACTCATAGTCAAGGTCCATTACGTAACTGATGTACTACCTGAACTCCCCCACGTGATGGGAATCTGTCTGAAGGCAAACAGTAATGTCATCAACCCTCCACCTTCCCCACAGCATCCACTATTCCCTGGAAGGCAGGTGTTTAGGAAATAGTTGATGAAAAATAGCTAGCTCAAAGAAGAATTACTAATACAAGAGGGGGGAATGCATTTCGATTTGAATAAAATCAAAAAATCCAAAAGGCTAGTACAAGTTCCTTCTTTGAGAAGGATTACTCTGGAACCCATGCACACTCAAGTTAGTTGCCAAAAAGAATACTGCGGTCATCAGAAGAGGCTACTATGTGCTCATCTGGTAGCACATTTAAGTATTTGCTTGCCTTCCCAGGTGATGGTTACAATAAGTGTTGTAATTCATGCATTTTCTATGTGTGTTTTTTTACTATAAAATTTCTGTTTATAGAGATGCACCTCCTAGCCTTGATTGTAGTCTTGAAATGCAATTTCACCACTAAAAAGAAACAAGACTGGCCCTTTAGGATGCATACTCTACACAACTATAGATTCTTCCATGAAATGAAATATTTGGTATCTATATCATATGTCTTCACCTAGCTCAGGGCTGAGGAAGACTTCCTAAAACAAGACCTAAAAGGCACAAGAACTTGTGTTAATCGAAAGGCATCATAAAGAATGTGAAAAGCCATAGAATAGGAGAAGACACAACACACAGCCAATAAGAATCTGTATCCACAGATGCAATGAAACGCCGGGACACCTGCACCCCCGATGTTTATAGCAGCAATGTCCACAATAGCCAAACTGAACGGAGCCTCGGTGTCCATCGAAAGATGAATGGATAAAGAAGATGTGGTTTATGTATACAATGGAATATTACTCAGCCATTAGAAATGACAAATACCCACCATTTGCTTCAACATGGATGGAACTGGAGGGTATTATGCTGAGTGAAGTAAGTCAATCGGAGGAGAAGGACAAACATTATGTTCTCATTCATTTGGGGAATATAAATAATAGTGAAAGGGAATATAAGGGAAGGGAGAAGAAGTGTGTGGGAAATATCAGAAAGGGAGACAGAACATAAAGACTCCTAACTCTGGGAACCTAACTAGGGGTGGTGAAGGGGGAGGAGGGCGGGGGGTGAGGTGAGTGGGTGATGGGCACTGAGGGGGGGCACTTGACGGGATGAGCACTGGGTGTTATTCTGTAAGTTGGCAAATTAAACACCAATAAAAAATAAATTATAAAAATAAATAAATAAATAAATAAATAAATAAATAAATAAATAAGAAGAATCTGTATCCAATACATATAAAATGCCTACAAGTCAATATGGAAAAAAAAAAAAACTCAGTGGAAAAATGAGCCAAAGACCTCACAAAGGAAGAAATTCAAATAGTCTATTGAACATATAAAAAGATGTTTAACCTCACTGGTAATCAGGAAAATAGGGAACAAACATCACTGGGAGATACCATGTTGAATCAACAGACTGGCAAAAAGATTAAAAGTAGGACCATTCCCAATGTAGGCAAGGACGTGAGGCAGCAGAACACTCAGACACTGTTGGTCAGAGTATCAGCTGGCACAACTCCCTGGGGAAAAAAAAATACATTTTTTGGCCTTACAATTCTACTTCTATGTATATATACCCTTCAGAAATGATTGCACATGCACACATGAAAAACAGATAAAAAGATAAGTCTTAGCATTTTTAAATAGCTCAAAACTAGAAACAACTCAAATATACATCAGTAGAATGGATAAATTATGGTCTATTTCTTCACCCAATAGAATATCATACTGCAAAGAAAATGAAAACAAGTGGATTTACAATGTTGAACAGAAGAAGATATAAAAATTCGTGTAACATGATCCATTTGTATAAAAATGCAAAAGCAGACAAAACCAAGCTCTATTTGCTTAGGGGTGTATACATAAATGATAGAACAGAAAACAAGGAAGTGATTACCATAAAAGTCAAGACAGTGGTTACTTTGAGGGGAAGAAAGGGAGGACTGCACAAAGGGACCCACGGCGGTACTTCTGAGCTTCTGTCATGTTCTACTTTTTGACTCAGGTGATAGTTACATAAGTGTTGTACTTCATACATTTTCTATGTGTTTTTTACTATAAAAATTCTGTTTATAGAGATGCACTTTTGAGCCTTGATTGTAGTCTTGAAATGCAATTTCACTACTAAAAAAAAACAAGACTGGTTCCTTGTGGAAATGGCCAATTCTCAATCTGGGGCAAGACATATATAGGATGAATACAAAACTTCCTGTCACACCACATACAAAGAAAGCTATCAAAGACTACTGGGCTTATATCAAAAAGACTCAAGGATCAACTAGCAAAAGCTACCTAACAATGGCCAAAAAAGGGACACTTTGAGCATGAAGAACTTCAATGGAACACAGTAAATGTTTAAATTCATATTCTTTGATTTACAAAAACAAAACAAAAAACCTCAGTCATTGTTAAAGGATGCTACCATACCAATGCTTCCAGAAATGGTAAATATATGAAAAATCAAATATTTCCACTGATAAATGGCCAAGGAGTGACAGAATGAACTAGAGTAGAACCACCATTTTACAACCTATACCGAATGACTGGATGTGTACAGTAAACACCAACCAGTCCTAACATCACAGAGACAACCAGATATTAAGTGCCCCCTATTGGAAGGATCTGACATCATCTATGAAGTAGCCTAGCTAAAAATACAAATCCACAAAATGAATCTTAAATGCGATCAAGCCTTCAGATCCAACTACCAAATAAGAGGACAGAGAGACATTAAACTATAAGGATGTGAAACAGAAGAAATAACCTTTCTTTGGATGGCAAGTGCCACATAGGGGAAAAAAAAGAAAAAGAAAAAGAAAAGGAAGAGGAGATCTAAAGGGAATGTACAGGTTACCAGTCACACTATGTGAACCTCATCCAGATCTTGATTCAAAGACTAAAAGAAATTATTTAAAAGATAACTGAGAGGAGGGCACCTGGGTAGCTCAGTTGGTTAAGTGTCCAACTCTTGCTTTCACCTCAGGTCTGATCTCAGAGTTGTGAGATTGAACCCCACCAGGCTCTGCCATCAGCAAAGGGGCCTGCTTAAGTTTCTCTCTCCCTCTGCCCTTCCCCTCCGTGTGTGCACAAGCACTCCCTCTCACTGAAATAAATCAATCGAAAAAGAAAGGAAAGAAAGGAAAAACAACTGAGGGGTGAACAAAAAGAAAAATAAAGGAAAAATAAAAAACAAGTAATACCCAGTGTCCAAACTTACATTAAGGTATTACTGTTTGTTTTGGATTTCTCACACGTTGAATTGGTTTATAGTTCTTTTTTTAAGAGTCATTATCTTTTAGAGATAAGTACAGATATATTTACAGATGAAATGAAGTACCTGGATTTTGCTTCAAAATAACATAGGAAGTGGGTTCCATAAATGAAACAAGATTCAGCTATCATTTGAAAAATTAAAACTGAATGATGGGTTCATGGGTTCCTTTGCTACATTTCCTTGTCTTACCACATATACATTTGAAACTTCATAATAAAAGGTTAAATAATTGACTTAATAGTATTTTATAGTAAATTAAGCATGCTAAGAAAAGTGTTTTTAAAAAAGAATACACACATATATTCTGAATAGCCCCCACCACCAAAGTTTTGGAATGTTAAATTATTAACAATGTTATCTTTGGGCAGAGGAGTTGGGGTGGGGGAAACGCAGGGATAGGTTTTTATATCTTTCTTAACCCATCTGAAAAATAATTTGCCATGAGCATTTTTATTTTTACCATCAAAAATGTTGAACAGGGTAGTCTGCATAGTGGCATTAATGGGTGATGTTTGATCTTCTTCATACTTTTCCTCATTAATAAAAGTTTAAAAAAAAAACCCTACAGTCAAAAGCTGAACTTCAAAAAGAAGCCACATATCAATTATGCATATTAGAACTAAAATTCCTTAGTATCTAGACCTGGGACTGGCAATCTCTGTGTAATTCCAGCCAGTAAGTATTTTAGGCAACTACTCAATTTTGCCATTGTAGTACAAAAGCAGCCCTAGACAATACGTCAACAAATGGGTGTGGCTGTGTTCCAATGAAACCTTACTTATGGAAGCAAATGTGAATTTTATATAATTTCTACATGTCACGAAACAGTATTATTCTTTGGATTCTTTTTTAACCATTTTTTAATGTGAAATACCATCCTCTGTTCAGAGGCCATGCAAAAACAGGCAGCAGGCTGGGTTTGGTCCAGGAACCACGGTTTGCTGACCCCTGCTCCAGACAGTTCTCATGCCATTTGGACCCTCAAGACTGGAGATACCATCTGGACTGTATGGAGTGTTGGCTATTTTTACGACTTTTAACCTGGTAGTTCCCAAGCATTTCAACAATGCTTCTGTGAAAAATCAGTACCATATGTTAAAAGGACTGTTTGCAATTACTTCATTAGAGATAGAATCTATTTTCCCAGCTTAAAAAAAAAAAAGTGAATGGTCAAGAAGACACGGATTTGCTTCAACCCATGCCAAGTTCAGCTTTAAAAATGACCAGAGTAAGAGAAAAATCTTTGACTCTTAACCTCCTCTGTTATTAATTACATGACTTAAGCTTCAAAATCTTTTGCAAAGAGAAAAAGGAAATTCAAAACCCTGCAGTTTTTGAAGGCATGAGTCCTTTCAAAATTTCATGACAGCAGTAGAGTGAAGACCCTTTAAGCGCGGGAGCCGGGATAGCATGTGTTACCCGGATCACAACAAAATGAAACCAACAAACAAAAGCAAAAGAACCCCCCAGGCCCTCAGTAGACTTGTCAAAGGGCTTATCAGTCACTGATATTTACTGAATACATATTCTGTGCTTGGCATAAATTTGTCACTTAATTGTCACTGCCACCTGTGAGGCAGGAATTTTTTTATTCCTCTTAGAGAGCCAAGGAAACCACAGCCCAGGGAGGTGAAGTGGCTTGTGCTATAACTTGAAACTCTGGAGACTCAGTCCAGTATACTTTGTGTTTGACAGCCTACAAAATTTGACCAAATCGTCACGTCTAAATGCAGTTTTTCTCTTCCAGAAAAGGAACAGAAAGCCGTGGTCGCAGATACATCACGATCTTCTCGTACATCTGCCCTAGCTCTAAGTTTTATGGCTGATAAAACAGGATTTCAAGTATTCATTTACTTGCCGCTAGCTAGTCTGGGAGGAAGGGGATCCTTGTTTGCTTTTTATAACCTCAGAAGAAACAACATGTTCTAATTCCACTCCGCAGAAAACATTAAGAAGATACATCCAATGCAGAGCTTTAATTTATAGCCCTGCATGCAAGCCTTTTCTACATGGGAGGTAATGCTTGTCAGTCAATATTCACCCACAGGCTAGGAGGCAAGAAATCTAAGCCAAAGATAGATTTTTATTTACCTTGAAACAGAAGTGACAAGCAAATACCACATAATCTATTCTAATGCCGCACCCTCTGGCTCCTGGCCCTTCCCTCAGATGCCTCACAGAGGGGCCGGTTTCCCTACCACCCGTTTGGGGAGGGGGATCACTTGGGACCGCAGGCGAGGGAGGCAAGGCTGGGATTGCTCCCGCCTTCCCTCCTTTGCATCAGCACTATACTCAGGGGAGGGAGCCCAGGCTCCACGTTCCAAACAAAGTGCCGCCTGTACCACAGGACCCAGGAGGAGGATAATAAAGATGTGGGCCTGAAATCCTAGTTGTCTCCTGGTTCTGGCGTGCAGCCTCCTGACTGAACCTCCATCACCCAGTGTCTATGTGTGCTTCCAAACAGGGATTTATGGGGAAGAAAATGTGCCAGCCTACATGAGCTACGTCTGAGAGAGAGACAGACAGAAACACAGAGATGTACCTGCAGCAAAGAGACAGAGAGAGAACCAATGAGGGTCATAATAAGCATCTCGAGGGGGTTGCTGGCAGGAGTGGACATTTGCAAACAGTGACCCAGTCTTCTGTGGACAGCCAAGTCCCTCACTAATACGTGCATGAAGAGACATATTGATATTAAAATAAACATATTACATATTTAATTCTCCCAACTGCAGTTCACGATTTAGAGGAACAGATGCTTGGAGTAAAAAGAAATAGTGAGCCTGTAAATGTGACAGAAGGTAAGGAAAGCCAGCCAGCCAGCCAGCAAAAGGGCAGGATGTGGGTGGGAAGGACATAGGTCAAAAGAAACAGGGGGGTGGGGGGTGCGCAGCGAGAGATGGAGAAAGGGGAAGCAAGATGGGGCCCTGGAGGAAGCAAAAGAAGTCAATGAAACACAATGACAAGGGGGACACGGAAAGGAGAGGTTCCAGAGGTTGAAAGCACTTGCCAGCCCAGCCACCTCACAGCACCAGAAAATGTAGATTATGCAAATCCAGTCCCTATCCCCTGGGGACGCAGAGGGAGCACAGGAGAAGTGGAAGGGACAGAATGAGCACAGGCCCTAATGATGCTCGGGATGTACAGGCTGGAGGAGATAAAATTAGATAAGATAAAGCTTAAGCCAGCAATTTGGAAAGAAAAGCAATCATCTGAATTACGGAAAGGAATAGCCATGGGGAGGTGGGGGGTTGGGGGAGGTAAGCATGGCCTGCCTACACACTCCACACACACACCCCACATCATTTCTGGAAATAACTCCGGCGTCTCTGAGGGCCACAATGAAGGCTGAGGGAGCTGAGGCACTTTCTTTGTAAACCCACATCTCTGGAATTACTGTGAAGAGGTGTCCAAATTGACCCTGATGCCCAATGAACACAACCTAGAGAGGAGAATTCTGCTCCCTACATCGCCCCAGGGTAAGCCATGTCCTTGGTTCCCTCTGCTAGAGCTGCACACATCTGCCACTAGGAGTCTTTTCAAGATCATTGCCCCAAAATGTGTTCCCTCTGTGCAGATTCTATCATACTTGTGATTATTAACAACTCTGCTGTCATCATGAAGTGCTGAAAAATACAGCACCCATGTCAGTGCCCAGTACCCAGCACAGAGCTGATACCAATACATTGTTTGTCAAGTGAATAAAAGCTACTTCTAAAAGCCGGGCTAGAAAAAGGGGGACAGGCAGGGATGCCTAGTCTCTGTGCCCAACAGAGACTTTTGTCTTGTTGACATGGGTCTTTCCCTTCCATGTTCAAGGAGGATTAGCCAATAGCAGCTCAGGACAGAGGGTGCTATCCGCCCCTCCCCCACTAGCCCCAAAGTGGCCTTGAGACCCCAGGGGAGCGGTTCTCAGGCCCTGACAAGGAAGGGCCAAGGGTATGGTCCCCACAGCCTCAGGGGCTCACAGGTCTGCCTCCAAAGTCAGAACTGCAGGCTGCCCGACAAGGAGCTTCACCAGGAAAATGATTTTTATGAAGAACAACTTCCCCCTGATGCTTACACCTCACATGAGAGGACAGTAAAATGTGCCGTCTAGACTATTTGATAGTGAATAACATAAAAAAGGGAGTTTAAATACAAGATCTATCCCAAACATTGACCAAAGTCACCCAAATCTGTTTTCCATTTGTCTGATGGCCCTCCTCCCTCAGAAGTGATTTTTCAATGTATACCTGACCTACTTCTCAAAATGATTTAAGGTGATATGCAAGAAAGGTCACAGAAACGAGAGACCAAAAGAAAAAGAAAAATCACATCAAGTAAAAAAAAAAAATACATATTTAAAACCTTGGCCAACCCAGCAACTATAATCAAGCAATAAATTTAGCTCAGAGCTTCTCTGAAGCCAAGACAAAAAGAAAAACATGATAGGAAGCACAGATATATTCACGACTCAGAGACCTCAAGAAGGGCATGGCTAAAACATCAAAGAAGCTGACCTAGTAAACAGCCTGGTTCAAAGGGCAAAGTTCTCAGTCTCCATCTCAGCCATCCTCACTGACCGGCTGTGCAGTGGCCGTCCATGCCCCCGAACAAAACCCTCCTCAGAAACCCCTTCAGTCAACGGTCCCAGAGAAAAGGCCACAGGGCCAGACTGCTGAGCCTGACACGGTGTCAGCACCACCACTTCAGTGATGTGGCATGTCGGGCACAAGGTGCCACAGCCAGGTCACTGCTGCCTTCTGTTCCGGACACTCACTGCCTCTCCAATTCCTCCTGGCTGTACAAGTGATCTGCCTCAAAGTTAAGACTATAAAACCCAATAGATGTAAAGGTTTTTCAAAAACAAGGATCAAAAGCATAAAGCAACATACACGCACAAGTCAATCCGACAGTATCATAATTTCAAACTCCAGCCAATGCCGCCTACCCTAAAGAGAGAGGCAATAACATTTTGGTATTACCAAAGAGTCCTTAAAATTTACCCTTACCCATCTATCTCTTCATTCCCTTCCCTTACCCTGAAATGCCCACTTTCCACTGCTCTCCAAACTGTACTCCTCCCACCTCAATACAGCCTCTTGAAGCCCCACTTTATTCCTCAGCCCTATGATATAGTATTGGGGACAGTGCCTGGAACAGAACAGCAGCTCCATAAACGACAACTGCTGTCATGAAGTCCCACCTTCTTAGAAAGCATCCTCGGTCCTTCCCGTGTTCTCTCTCTCTCTCCCTAATTATGTATCCTTCAATCTCCACACACAACAAAGAGTAAGGCATCCACTCACTTCTTGTGGCCCTACTTTCTAGGTTTTATACTAATAGATTTTGTCACCATGGGACTATTATTTTGTTAAATGTCACATCTGCACCTGGGTAACCAGCATGAAACATCCCTTTGCAACAATTTAGCCAACCTGAGTTTAATGATACTCACCTCCCCTTGGCCATCAACTTTTATGGTCCCCCTACTTGTAATGTCAGTGACCCACTGGGAGGGCACTTACTGACACCTGTGATGTGCAAGGACCAATGGAGCCCTGGTGTGGGACAAATACAGACCTACTTAGCTACCATCAGAGCACCTGTCATCATCAGGCACACAGGACATACATCTTTTCAAATTCTAACCACCACCCTGCAAGACAAGCTGTGTAGTTCTTTTAAAAAGGGACAGAAGGAAGACACAGTGAGATTGCCTTGCTCAAAAGGACACAGCCTAGGATCTGGTCCTCGGAGATACCAGACACTGCTATCCTAAAAACAATTGGCAGAGGAATATCAATAAAAAGAGACCTGAGGTACAGAAACCAGAAGGGAAAAATAACAAAAATTCAGAGTGGGTGTGGTGGAAAGAATTCATTAATGACAGGAAGAGACCCCTATAGAAAAATCTCACCATACAGTCTGAGAGTAAAGGAAATAAGGCAATATCCGGGGGTTGAGCCTGAGACATTAGGACCCCAGATAATTTATACTAAAAGAAACAAAGTTAAAGTATGTGCTCGGACCCTCTTTACAACCTAAATTTTCTGGTTATTGCAAATACTTCGTTTCCCACTGTGTAGTACAGAAATTTTTTTTTTCACGATTTCCAAACAAAACCTGCCTGAGAGTGTTGAGTAAAAAAATAAAACGCAGGCAGCCCGGGTGGCTCAGCAGTTTAGCACTGCCTTTAGTCCAGGGTGTGATCCTGAAGATCTGGGATTCAGTCCCACATCGAGCTCCCTGCATGGAGCCTGCTTCTCCCTCTGCCTGTGTCTCTGCCTGCCCCTCTCTCTTTCTCTCTCTCTCTCATGAATAAAATCTTAAAAAAAAAAAAAAAAGCCTCCATTCTATGTCACTTTTTTAGAAATCAGATCTGTATCTACTGATATAAACCCTGTCTTCTCAACTCAGTTCAACATGCATTATCCTTAAGGCTATGTTAAACAACACACACACACACACACACACACACACACACACACACACACACAGAGTAAATCCTAAAGGTTAAGAGAATGGGAGCTTGAGAAGTTAGTTAGGGAAGGCTTCCTGAAGGAGGCTAGACTTGAAATATGCCCCATTTCTCAAGAATGAGAGCAAGGAAGGACAATTCATGCTAGGCAAATATTTTATGCAAATCTAGGAATGGTCTCCCATCCCAATACCCTGTGGTAAGGATCTCCAGAGGAACGAGTGAAACAGCTACAGAGGGCAGCACCAAGGTCAGGTCAGTGGCATCTGAGAATTTGCACACCACTCCATAGGCATCATGCAGCTAGGCCCACGATCCAGAAACCAGAGACAACAGACATCTGTCAATCAGAGGTCATCACTAGATGCTCCAAGCAATGTTGTGGGTCCCTGCTTCTAAAGAACTTAGAGCTCACCTTCCCAGGACTCTTGGGAAGGAAATAAGGGAGAAGATCCTTCTAAATCACATGAGAATATGACCTCCACAGAGATACCATCCTCTAGATTTGATGGCTAAAGAGAAGCACAGTAAGTACTGCTGAATATGCCAAGTAGAATGTGCCTCTAAACATGTCATCTGAAGACAGAGGTGCAGAAGTTGGCAGGCTTCCTAAAGCCTCACAACACGTCAGAACTCTTCCATAATGACTCCCTTTTTCCCCTGTCCTTTTCCTGGATGCACCATCATTACAGCAACCAGAAAGGTTACTCCCAATTCCCTCTCATCCACTGCTTACTTAAGATTTCTACTTCACCAAAACTGATGGCTTGATTTATTCTAACTCTATGCTGAGTTGGATTGAATTTATAATCCTTTTTGAACAGAAGACTTCCCAAAACAGAAACTTTAGAACTAGTGGCAACTTACAATGCCCCCAATGCAGATGAAAAAGCGTTTATTTTGTATGAGCACATGGTGACAAACTTTAGGTAAAATAACTCAACAGATGAAAACACTAGCTGACTTATGAATATAAGCTTTTATTTGGGAGAAATACAACCAAAAGAGGGGAGAAAGAGAAAAAAAAATACTGGCATACAATAAAACCTTATTAATTGAACTTTCCATAAATCACAAAGGAATGACAATCAAGTAATTCATTCCCTCAGTGATAAAAAATATTTTGCTATTAAAACACAAATGTGATTTAGCATACGGGAGGGTGTGAGTCATTTATCTCACTTATAAAATATTTTCCAGCATCTTTGATGTATTACTTCATACACGACAAATATACTCTTCCATAGAGGTTTCATACATTTAGTAAGCATAAATTGTTAGCTGATCAGTAAAATAATTTCCCCTCTTTTACCTAAGAGCCATTACTTTATGTAATTAAAAGTAAAAGAACTAGAACTTTGCTGCTGTTCATGACAAAGTAACTGGTATCAGACTTTCATTTTGTGAGACCACCACAACCCTGAAGCCAAAACCAGAGACTTAAAAAAAAATTGTAGACCCAATATCCCTCAAGAACAGACATGCAAAAGTCCTTAAGAAAATATTAGAAAATTAAATGCAGCAACACTGGGATCCCTGGGTGGCTCGGCAGTTGGGCGAGCCTTCAGCCCAGGGCATGATCCTGGAGTCCCAAGATCGAGTCCCATGTTGGGCTCCCTGCATGGAGCCTGCTTCTTCCTCTGCCTTTGTCTCTGCCCCCCATTCTCTCTCTACCATGAATAAATAAAATTTAAAAAGTAAATAATGCAGCAACATATAAAAAGAATAATATAATAGGACTAAGTGGGGTTTATCCTAATAACATCTGGTTTAGCACTCAAGATTCAGTAGAATTTGCCATGTTAATGGGCCAAAAGAAAAACTATAGGATAACCTCAACACATGCAGAAAAAGTATTTGACAAAATTCAACACCCTTTGTGACAAAAACTCTCAAATTAGAAACAAAAGGAAATTTTCTCAACCAGTAAGGACATCTATGCAAAATCTACAATTAACATTGTACTCAATGAGGAGAAACTAAACACTTTCCCTCTGAGTTCAATAAGACAAGGATGTCTGCTCTCACTACTTCCATTTCAACACTGTACTGAAGGCCCTAGCCAATGTAACAAGGCAAGAAAAATACATATATACATACCTACTTAAATATCGGAAAGCAAAAAATAAAACTGTCTTTATTCACAGAATGATTGCATTCATATAAAATCAAGACTCTTCAAAACAAATACCAGAATAAGTAAATTGGACAAGGTGCAGACACAGGGCCAATATGTAAAAATCAAGTATATCTCTATATAATAGCAATATCTGGGAGAGTTTTTTTTTTAAATTCCATTTACAATAGCATCAAAAAACATTAAGTTTTAGGGATACATTCAATAAAATATGAGACCTCTACACTGATAACATTGCTAAGAGAAATTAGGGGAAATCTAAATAAATGAAGAGATACACTATACTCAGTGATTGGAAAAACTCAATATTGTTAAAATATTCTTCTCCCTAGATTCCTCTATAGATTCAATGTCCGCTTTTTTATTTTTAAGATTGTATTTAAAAAAAAAATAAGATTGTATTTATTTGAGAGAGCATGAGTGGGACAGGGGGAGGGAAGAGCAGAGGGAGAGAAAGAAGCAGACTACCTACTGAGCAGAAAGCCCAACTTGGGACTCAATCCCAGGGTCCTGGGATCATGACTGAGGAGCCTAAGGCAGATGCTTAATTGACTGAGACACCCAGGTGCCCCTCAATGTCCTCTTAGTCAAAATTCCAGAAGGCTGTTTTGTAGAAATTGGCAGTTGATTCTAAAGTCCACATAGAAATGCAAAGGACCTATAATACAATACCTCCAATACAATCTTGGAGGAAGAACATGGTGAACAAAAATCAGAGAACTTATACTATCCCATTTTAAGGCTTACAATAATAAAGCTTTGGTAATCAAAACAGCGTAGTAATGCCATAAAGGTAAACAGATTAATCAAAGAAAAAAAAACTCTAGAAATAGACTACATCTAACATGGTCCATTGATTTTTCAACAAAGCTTTCAAAGCAGTTAAATGGGGACAGAAAAGTGTTTTCAACATATGCTGCTGGAAGAACTAGATATCCAATTGGAGGGGATGCAATGAACTGTGATTTGTGATTTCTACCTCACACCATAGGGGGAAAAATTTACATTAGGACCATAGACCTAAATGTAAAAGCTAAATTATCAAGCTTCTCAAGAAAATATTGTGACTCATCTCAGGATCTAGAAAGCATGGACTATAACATTTTTTTAACATCAAAAGATTAACTTCAAAATTAAAAGTAATAAAACTAGATTCCTTGGGATGCTTGGGTGGCTCAGCAGTTGAGCATCTGCCTTCAGCCTGGGGCATGATCCTGGAATCCAGGATCGAGTTCCACATCGGGCTTCCTGTGAGGAGCCTGCATCTCCCTCTGCCTGTGTCTCTGCCTCTCTCTGTGTGTGTCTCTCATGGATAAATGAATAAATCTTTAAAAAAAAGAAAAAAAAAAAGAAACTAGATTCCTCTTCAAATATTCTGTAATTCAAACTCAAGTCTTCTAGTTATTAGTATTTAGTATGATCTGGCTGTGTATATTTGAAAACATTTCCAGAATGTTCTAAGACCTTTGGAAAGAAAAAAAAAAGTTGTTGTATAGATTATACTTAGCATCATTGAAAAGTACTCCCAAATATAGCTAAAACTCTGGCTTCTCCAATTTAAAGGATCACAGACAAAATAGAGACTGTTCAGGATTTACTCAGACCAAAAAAAAAAAAAAAAAATCAGGAAATGACAAATGTCAAGAGAACAGAGGGACTAATAAGACAAGGGAAGGAAGTAATAAAAAAACAAAGATATAAGGCCTCTTTCTACAAGGTCTTTTATAACTACTCCCATAATTTGAGGAAATTATTCCAAGATAGGAAGAGATAATTGATAGAGAATGCCAGCTAACATATTCATTGACCCATCATGCATTCATTCAAATGTCATCTACCACATATGATGTTATACAAAAACAGCAAGGACCCTCCAGCATATACATGGAAGACGTGGGAGTAGGGAGGTAGTGGGAGAAAATACCTCCTCCACCAGGTAAAGAAAAAACATGCAACCAGACACTTCCATTTTCATGGAAGTCCTCTCCTAGTCAATGTCTAGTTCCCTTGGCTTTTATACTACTTCACTTCATCACGTTTCCAGGGGAGCTCTTATCTCAGAATGTGTGCTGCCCACTAGTAAAATCAAAGTTTCTCAAACCCTTTTTACTCTAGGTGAGTTCTCAAGCCAGACTTGACTGCAGAAAATGGTCCTCTGGGCCTTATGTTGAGTGAAAGAAGACAGATATATCACAGTACATACTGTAGGATTCCATTTATAATGAAGCTCATGAATAGGTAAACCTTAACTGGTCAAAATAGTGATTTCCTAGGGGAGGTGGGAGATTCAGGGAGATTCAAGTAGGGATAGGCAAGGACATGAAGGAACCCTCTGGAGTGATGGAAATGTTCTATACCTTGATCCAGATGGTATTTACATGGATATATATGTGTGTGTGTATGTGTATATATATATATATATATGTATGTATGTATATATATATATGAGACAATTCACTGAGCTGTGCACTTCAGATCTATGCACTTTATGCACATCACATATATGGCATAGCTCAAAGACATTTGTTATTATTTTGTGCTTTGATCCCAGATGCTGGTATATTCTACTGCAGAAGAGGTCTTCCCAGAGACATTGTGTCCTTTAGACTGGCAATGTGAGTCAAGGTCTTGTGGGTCTTCACAGAACACCCTTTCCTGGCATATCAAGAGACCAGCAATCTGGTTTTAGTCTCAACCTTCAGTTAACAAACTTTACTCACCTTAAAACCCTCTAACAAAAAAAAAAAAAAAAAAAAACTCTAACAGCTGATAAACCACCTCTGACAACCCTGCTTTCGCTGATTCTTACGACCATTCTGCTCACATATAAATGAGATAGTAACAGACACTTAACTGAGCACAATGCCTTTTAACTAATCTGGTCTACATTTACAAAGGTCTTGAAATAGAATATTATATCTTTTGGATAAGATTCTAACAATATAGTCTATTGGCTACTGGGCACACACTCAATTTCTCTCAAATAGTTAATGCCATCATAATTATTATCCGATAGTTTAAATACTACTTCAGTGCAAAATGCTTTTGAGAGGTGTGGCTAGAAAGAAATGAGCTAAGTGTTAATGGATTAAGAATATAGAGTTTAGCTGTCTTTCACAGGAGTCCATCCTCCCTGAGAAATCTTTACCTTTACCAAGATAAATGATTTAGACATCAGTTAGGCAAGCTTTCCAGGTTCTAATTAGGAAGCTACTGACTATAACTTTGAAATGCTATAAACTTGATTTGTGTTACTTCATACAACACAAATTGAGCTAATTTGCTAAGGACAGGAGAGGTTTGTGATATAGTCCTTATAAATCAGGTCAATGAACAAAGACAAAAGTGAAAGGACAATCATTTTTCAATAAATGAACTCAAGGTTTATTTCAAGGAACTATACAATGTGACTCTCCAGTGAAATCCATCTGAAACCATGGTAGATATCCAACAAAGTCAATGAATTAGAAAGTCAAACACTCACTGGAGTAGCAGAGTGCTACAGACATGGTATATCTGAGAAGATGCTGGCCACAGGGCTTGCCCCATAACTTCATAGCCACTACGCCCTTGGAGAAGTCATTCAAGCTCTTGAAGGCCCGAGTTCCCTTATATATAAAGGAACTGTGATTCCTGCTTTGTTTCATGAGAGGCTATTCACAGGATCAGGTGAGAAAGAACACAGAAGTACTCCATAAACTATAAAGCACTATATACTCTGTGAGTGCTCTGTTTGAGAGATTCCTAGCATCTCACCCCAAACTCTGAGTAAGAATGAGTATGGAAGATTTTCATACATTTACAGAATGGTAACACTGAACTCCAGAGAGCTTATCTGGCAGTATACCCTGCTCATTTGAAAAATTAGGAAATAATAGCCACCTTCTTATGGACTGTTTACTATGTCCCAGGCACTGTGCTTTATTCATATCACTTCACCTCTCACAAATCAACGAGTTGGTTACCATTTACAAGTAAGGAATGTTCAGTTATAAAGTCAAGATGTACCATTGATATATCAACCCAAGAGAGATTAAAACAGATTTATCTGAATACTGTGGCTAACTGGGGGAGCAGGGGAAGCAGTGCAAGGGAGAGGTGGATACCATTGAACTAGCTGTACTTACTCATTTGACAATTTCAAGTATCTGAGAATTTCAAATATTAACCATCTAAGTTAGAGGACTAAGTTATCTAATATTGGGTCAAGGGCCTAATGCTCACCTGAAATAAGTTTCCCACTCCATCCTGGGCCAAAGCAACGTTCTCCGCAGAGAGATTTGGTGTTTATAACATTGGGCCAGCTCAAACCACACGGCAACAAGATGCTGTACTCATTAGAGAATCAATTCTGACTCTACGGTATGTCAGATAGGAACGCAACCCCAAGTTCATCCTGGCCCGACAATGGTGCAGGCCACAGTTCAAGCCTGACACCTTTCTCCAACAGTCAGTGTTTTCTCTCCATTCTTACCCCAGGGCTGTAGAGTAGAGTTGGCTCCACTGGGTTCAGGGATGAAGCACAGGACTAGGGCTTAATATGCTTCATGAGTCTCTGGCAACATGACAGATTCTGGATGTGCATATGGCAGCCTGAGCCAATGGATGGAACAAGATTGCTATGGCCGGGAACAAGACTCTCATGCACTCTCCTGCTGGAAGAGAGGTGGACGGATGCAGGCCTAGGAAGCACTGGCAGTCATTCCAGGGGAAGGTGTGTCTGAGAATGGAGTCCACATCCAGGAGGTGGAGGCAAAGATGGGGACAGAGAAATCAGATCCTGAGGACATCAGCTGGGACCCTGAGCTGACTCCAGACTCATCTCTGGACTGGTCAGTTACATGAGCCAATAAATTCCTCTTTGACTTAATCCAGCCTGTGCTGGGTTTAATTTAGGCTTATTACCTGTGACCAAAGGAGTCCTAACACATGCTAAGGCTCACTAAAGGGTCATCTGCTCCCCACTGAACTGTGAACACCTTGTGGCCAGGAACTGACTTCTCATCTCTGTTCACATTCAGGGAGTTGGGCTAATCCTCGGCACATTCTGAGAGCTCCAAATATAGGAATTAAATAGGTCACCTCCAGGCTTTACAGAGCAAAACTGACACCCAAAGCAGAAAAAAACAAATATCAGAAAAACAACAACAATATAGGGCAAAGCCATATACTGATCATTTATTCATCAGTTCTAGTTTATTCCCACTGTGTTCCCACCCCCCAACTGCAAAGCTGCCATGTGTTACATGACTCACTACCTGCTCTTCATCCCTGGATATTCTCCTCTCTAGAAAACAGTTTTAAAAGAAGACAGGAATGAATTCACACCCTGACCTAACCCTTGTACATTTAAAAAAAAAAATTGGAGTAATGCTGAATACTTTAAGATATCCCTGAAACACAGAAACCACTCATTACAGGACTTGTGCTCACTGATTGTACTGGGTTTCTTACTTCTGATGCACCTGAAAAGTAAAGCAATGGCCATGAGAGGCAAAAATCAAGACCTTGGTGCAGAAGCTTTCCTGCAGCTCATGCAAGAGGAAGGAATAAGAGCTGAGCCCTAAATTTTCAGCCCAGATTCCTTGCAGAATGCGGTGAGGGTAAGGCACAGAGCAATCTGCCTCGTACTGCCTACATAAGGAGTTTTGGAAACTTTCCTCTCCAAATGAAATCTTAAGTACAACTTTATGCGTACACACACGGGAGGGCACGCGGGAGGGCGGGGAG